>NW_019721763.1:178875-191920 GCF_002891405.2 Cryptotermes secundus | reverse complement strand
GCAGCCAGAGCGTGAAGTTCACCACTTACTTCCATCTAGTGTCGAGATCAAGAATCGTGAAAATATACCTCCACTCCCCCGTATGTCCTCATGGCATGGTCCGTAATTAATTTAGCACAAGGAAAACTTTACCTTTTTCCTTACAACGTTAAGTAGCATTGTGAGCCTTATTGAATTATATACGTATATTTTCAAGTTTTGATGACTGATCCAGCCACGTAGAGCATCGTGGATTTTTTTCAGGAGCTAAGGTTGTTATAGCCGGTCACGGTAGCCCAACGGTCTAAGGTATGCACAGTCTTCGCTCGCTCGGAATCCGGGATCGTCAATTCGAATCCCACTCAGGGCATGGATGTTCAGTGTGTGCGTGTGTGCGTTTTTCTGTGTTTGTGTACAGGTAGAGGCCTTACGACGAGCTGATCACCCGCCCAAGGAGTCCTACCGAATGTTTAAGATCTAGTAAAAGAAAGTGAAAAGGAGAGTTTCATGTAGGTAGGTCAAGGCCCAAATTGGGGCTGTAGCGCCAAAGTAAAAAAATAAAAAAGTTGTACGTAGGATGTACGGTGTATGCGGCTTTTCCGCCGGGCCTCTATACGCATTTTATGGCTCGGTGTTCGGGCCTAGGATTCAATAAGCGAAAGGGCCAAGCAAGGTCAATAGCAAGACATTTCAGTGTACAATAAGGACGGAGAATCTCGAAAATAAATATACGGCGAAAAAACGAGACAGAAAGGAGATCCGTCCACCTGTTCTCATCTTTCACTCATGACATGTGTTTCACAGTGCCTAATTGGCTGGGAACAAACCGCCCTCTGTGTGTGCAGCGTAAGATGACGGAATCAACAATCTTAGCTACTCGATTCGTTCGGCTGACTCACAGTTCCTATGTGTAGCTAATGAAACCTCACAGAGAGATTTATTACTGATGAAGCTTCTTGTTCATCTCTTGTCACTCTTTTTGTCCTCTCACTCATTCGACTCAATGCAAACAGTCGGAATTACATGCTGTTTTATTGCGCCTCACCTACCGCAGTGAGCACTCACGGGTTCCCAAAATACGCTATCTGTAAATATCTAGCTGCAACACAACACGAAGAAAAGCACAGGGAATCACTGTCAGACTAAGTCACCATTACAGGCCGTGCCATAGCTCAGGCGACCCGAGTTCGAGCCCAGCAGGTCATGTCGGAATTATGGTGGATAAAGTGGCACTGGGGCAGGTTTTCCTCGAGTACTTCGGTTTCTCCTGCCAAATCTCATCCGCTAAATGCTTCACATTCATCACCATCTATCATCTGGGCCTGCTATAATAGGCCATTAATGGCCGCAGTAAGAAGTGAACTCAGTCATATACCACCCAAACAAAATAAAGAAAAAGAAAAGTCATCATTATTTAATGCGGTATATTTCAGTACGCTGTACCTCAGACTATATAGTGTAGGGTCATTGGTGTGCCGATCACAGTGGCCGCCCAGACTAAAAGTATGAACTGTCTTCGTCCGATAGAACAGTGAGATCGCGGATTCAAATCCCACTGAAGGCATGGATATCTGTTTTCGTTTATTCTGTTTTTGTGCTGTCTTGTATGCAGGTAGCGGCCTTCTTATGGGCTGATCCCCAATCTAAGGAGTCCTACTAACTCCGTAAAAGTTCTAGAAACTGAGAAAGCCGTCAAGGTCCAACAAAGGGCTGTAGAGCCATAGATAGATAGGGTCATTGGTGAATAAAGAATTAGAAAGGGTCAGGAAGGAAGCAGTCGTGTTATAATAGACGTACTATTCTGACATTTGTCTGGAGGGACTTAGGAAAACCATGAAGTACGGCCGTCAGAATAGGTTGCACCTCGGATGAGATTCCAACCACGCACCACCCAGATACTAGTCTAGTGTCCTGCCGAGATTCCAGCCTGTTCCGTGTCACTGTCATAAAGTACGGGAAGAATGTGTTTGCTCCTCTTACATTTTGGTCTTGCGATGGACTGATCCTACATGCAGAGACTCCTACTTGATGTCTCATTACTTCTGAAGTCAATTCTGAATTTGGATATGCCAGGTAGCCTAATCTATAGGAGCTGGAAAAGGAAATACAAGAGTATAATAAGATCTTTGTGAGACCATGTCACCATTACAAAAGACGAAATATTGGCAATATTTCGCGCATATGTTACCATGCAACAGACCAGTTCCCTGCCGTGCACCTAATTATAAAGCACCAGAAAGAATGGCAGAAACACACTTGAAGGCAATGTTAATTACAGTGGAGACCCACCAATGTACAGACTTGCCGCCAGGCTGCGCAATAGAGGATTCCGTATGATGGAATTTTAGGAGAGTCAAGACGTTTCATACATAGTGGATAAGAAATCTACGACAAAAATCTAACATTGCTCATTACAAATAACATTATTGCCGGGTTTAATACTTATTGAATCTCGGACTTTAATCATTGTGATGCTAATTTTTCTATAATTTTTTCCTTCGCTTTTTTATGTTTTATATAGTTTTCCTTTCTTTCATCCTTACTCGAAGCTCACCTACTATTTTGTATATGCATTCTTCATTAAATATTGTGACATATAGACCCATTGCTAGGCAATGACTTGGTAAACATATTCCCGCGGTAAAGAATACACAGGCAGCAATCGGGTAAATACCGTTGCAATGCAACGACGCAGTAAATACAAAAATTAAGGAAGCAGTGTTTTCTATGGATCCGTCTCGAAATTATATAAGTAGTAGAGAACAGAATCAAATCAGAACGAAAATGGAGCGAGACCTCGGCAGTCAAGGAAGAAAGGTTCACCTGAAGATTGATTGCGAGCTATTGCAATTGATTTTGATTATGAGTTATTGTAAAGGAGTGATCAATAAATACAATCATCCAATCCAAACGCGTTATTATTAGTGACGACCATAAATACTTGACACTATCGTTAGTGTGCTTAAATTAAGGTGGAGATGCACACATAGACAGAGGAGAAACATATAAGTATGTAAAATTTTGGTTATGAAACCTGAAGTGATGAGGTAATTTTTTAGGTATATATGTGGCTGGAAGCGGTAAGAATAATTAAGATGATTCTTAAATGAACAAGGCATGAGGCTATGGACTGGATCCATCTGGTTCATGACAGAAACCACTGACAGGTTACTGGGAACACTGTATTCAAATTTCAGCTTACATAAATGACGGAGGAATTTTTTGACCAACTGAGGGGTCGTGACGCAAATCGGGGGAATTTATTTAGTTACAGACGGAATTCCAAACATGAAGAACCGCTGTACGAGTAAGGGAATGACATTGTGTTAAACGTAAAAGTAAAGTTGTCCCTGTGCTTAATTAACTATTCATCATGTCATGTGATGGGGAGTGGAGGTATAGCTCCAGCATTCTTGACTTTGGCCCTAGATGAAAGTGAGTGGTAAGGTTCAAACCCCGGCCGCTTTTTACCCTAGGAAAGGCCCCCGGCATCCATTGGAAAGGAGGAAAGGTGGGCTTGAGAGCCGGTATGGACTATGTGGAATAGAGAAAAATCTCCTTTCCCTGCCGGGAATCGAACTCCGGCCATCAGATCTATAGCCCATCGTTATACCAATTGAGCTATCCCGGCTCTCGGTATTCGGTTAATGGGACGAATTTCCACAGAGGCGTATGCCGCCACGCTTCGATCTCACCTAATAGAGACGGTAGCCGGCATCATTAGCTTTAACAAGCAGTTTGGGGGCCGATACCTTCCATGTGTAACAAGCTGGAAGATTGAACCGATTCGGTTTTACAATAGAGGGGCTGGAAATCAGTCGCTCCCTCTCTCCTGCATTCCGGGCGCTCGATCAAGTAGAGGAAGAGCGTAGTTTCCGGCCCGTTACCTCGGCGTGCGGTGACGCCACAGGAATGTTTGATAGAATCATCCTGAGGCGAATTCCGTGGCTTTTGAAGTGATTTATCGTATCCCTCTCTTCGGCTGATTCGTTTGTTTCCATGGTTGGACACGTTTAGAGTAATTCTGAATTCAGAATCATAGACATTATAATTTTGAATGTAGCTCAAGTCGCATAGCAGTACTTTTGATGACTATTGGTTCTCTAATACAACTAAACATTCTGATCACCGAAGGGAACACATTTCATGGGTCGGTACGGCAACACCGCATCTAACTTACTAACTAAAAAGGGACTGTCATAATTAAGTCAATAGCTTAATAAGGAGGCCTAATGATAATATGATTTACTGAGTAACTAACTAAATAAGTTAACAGTTTTTTTCCTTGGCACTACAGCCCCAGTAGGCCTAGGCCTACCTCCATGAACTTCTCCCTTCACTTCGGTTTTTCTAGATCTTACACACTCGGTAGGACTCCTTGGGCGGGTGATCAGCTCGTCGCAAGGCTTCTACCTGTACACAAACACAGAAAGACGCACACACACAAACTAAACATCCATGCCCTGAGTGGGATTCGAACCCACGATCCCGGTTTGCAAGCCAGCGAAGACAGTACATGCCTTACACCGCTCGGCTACCGTGACCGGCAAGTACGTAAATAGTTTACAGCTAACTAAATAATTAACTTACTAATTTCTCAAGGTCTGATAAAAAATTAATTAATATAATAAGTAAGAAATGCCGGTCACGATAGTCGAGCGATCTAAGGCATGCACTGTCTTCGCTCGCTCGGAAGCCAGGATCGTGGGTTCGAATCGCACTCAGGGCATGGATGTTCGTTTGTTTGTTTTTATGTGTGTGTGCGTTTTTCTGTGTTTGTGTATAGGTAGAAGCCTTTCGACGAGCTGATCGCTCGCCCAAGGAGTCCTACTGAATGTCTAAGATCTAGTAAACCGAAGTGAAACGGATAGTTTCATGGAGGTAGGCCAAGGCCCAAATTTGGGCAGTAGCGCCAAAGAAATAAATAAATACGTGTATATAGCGTCGTGCAAATGTTATATCTTCTACAAAGCGACAGATTGGGCCTACTGACTGTCTAATCTCGCTATGAGTGCCTAAACACATGGCTGAGTGATGTTTAGCTAACCTATTTACCAGACAGCTAACGTAGGCTTACTAAGCAAATAATGTAAGTGTACTGGCATATGGGTTACGCGCCCGACTAACAGTCAGGAGGCAGCCGGTTCGTACCTTTGCAGGGGGCCCGATCTTCTGAGGCTTCTCATAGTTTCCTTCAATGCCTCCATAACAATTTTGGGGTAATGACTTAAAATGTTCAATGACTGTTTCCTCTCACATACTTTGCCCATTCTTATTCACAGTCACCTGAAGATATCTCAGTCGATGGCCATGCTTAAACTTGATTAATGTTAAGGGCGAATTAGATGTTGATGGCCACTACATGTAATTCTGTGTCTAGCATCTCACCCGAAACATATAAATTAAAATACCGATACAGTCCCTGTAAGGCAATGAGTCCTACTTTACCTTCTGTTCTGTAGACGGAAGGTGTGACAATTCTTCTGTAACTCTGAGATCATTTTATAAAGAGGTGTTTAGGAGGTATATTTCCACCTAAATTATGCACACAGGAGAAGACAGGAGAAAATGACAAGAGGAGGAGATTCACAGACTTAGTATTGTTAGGAACAATTACACCAGGCAGAAGAGATGAGGGAGACATGGAGAACGCATGGGGAATTCATACAAACCTTTTCGTCAACAAATGTCAGCATCTTTTGGGAGAGGGTGGAGTATAATTTGGAATGTAATACATAAATAGACTGTAAGAATGGGCAATGGGTTTAACTGCCTCATAACGGAGTTCAATGGCAAATCCCTGTAACGCAGAAGACGGCCCTTTTGATCCAGTAACAGAAAATAATGTATTGACGATATATATGCCTCAGATTCAACCTGAAAATGAAAGCAGTAGGTTCGTCCGGAACGTTGGAACCTCTCTACAGGACTATAAGGCGTCACATTCCACAAGACAGGAACCTTCAGCTGTGTATCTGGGGCTGAAAGACATTTCTGTTAAACTTAAGTGGCTAATTATAACTAATAAAACAAAGAAATCCTCAGATTGTATCGATCAGTCTTCAATATTTAACAATCATCTGTTTCTTCATACATCGGAAAGCGGTGGGTATTTGAAAAGCTCAATTCGAGACTTTCTGCCATTGTTGTTGTTACTATGACTACCACCAGGGTCGCAGTGATGTTATTTCACAACGACGGCGACAACGACTGCTCCACTGTCTCTACAATCAAATTGCGAGCATATTTATTTGACGTCTGTCCTCTGCTATGTTCCAGCTAGCTGTTTCCAGTTTCCACCAGCAGCAAGTTGCATTAATTGAAGATCGCGCTGCCGGAAAATTACAACCTTACCCCTCCCAGTAGACCGACCGAAGCCAAGTTGCTGCTGCATTCTGCTTGCTGGTTTGTCTGCTAGCAAGAACATCTACCGGGGCTACACTAATGAAAAGTCCCGCCCTATGTTCTCTTACTCCTTATTCCAAACTAAACCTCTCCCATGAACCCCTTGTAAAAGCCACCCAACCTCCCCCCTGTACACCCATCATATATATATATCCTCCCACCTTCATTCTTAACCAACTATCCAAAATACTCAACACCCATCTCCTTCCTATACACCCATAGTACGAGGACATTACCAGCAACCCATCCATATAACGCCAGCTCCCTTTAAACCCCACGCCCTTTACTTGGATACTTTAAGACGTATCTATATGTTACACAGAATTCACACAAACACACGAACGTATACACAGAGTTTACCATCTCACTCTCGTTCTAAATTCCTCTTACCCTAAAATGAAATTAAGTGAAGACAAGCATTTTAACAGTCCGTGTCTATGCATGCGAATTTTAATACCTACTGGATATTATGTAGGCTAAGTTCTGTTAAAGAACTTCCCAAGTACGCCTTGATCAAGCCATCTTTAAACGTCATAATTTCTTGTATGTACCGTATTTTACAGCTGCTAAATGTCTGAAGCAACACAAGTTAATCTGCGTCTGTAACAATCTTTGCAGCAGTGAATATGGAGCAGAGTTCAAACATAATTTCTTGCTAGAAATTTCAAAAGATGCAACCTGAACCGTAGCTATGTATAGGCGTTAAGGCTGGACGGCGTAGTATATGACATATTCTAGAAATTACATATATATATATATATGCCGGTCACGGTAGCCGAGCGGTCTGAGGCATGCACTGTCTTCGCTCGCTCGGAAGCCGGGATCGTGGGTTCGAATCCCACTCAGGGCATGGATGTTTGTGTGCGTTTTTCTGTGTTTGTGTACAGGTAGAGGCCTTGCGACGAGCTGATCACCCGCCCAAGGAGCCCTACCGAATGTGTAAGATCTAGTAAACCGAAGTGAAACGGAGTTCATGGAGGTAGGCCTAGGCCCACTGGGGCTGTACTGCCAAGGAAATATATATATTTAAGAACGGGTGTTCTCCATGCGTTTGACATACTCTGTTGTATTCAATAAAGAAAATAGAAATACCACATACTGAGAGGTTGCCGTATGCTAAGGAAATCCCGGCACCAATGACTCAGCCGAGCAAGCTGCAAGCTACAGAAACTCCACCACTCTTCTTAAACATAAAGAAGAAATGATACGCCCTGAAGCCATTTTAATTTTCAAGGAACCACCTTGGTTAATACTGAGAGGGACATTTCCTACGAGTACAACTTTGCTTCAGGTATTTTCTCCGCTCTCTTTTCCTGTTCCTCAAATATTTCCTCTTTCCTTTTAATACATTTCATCTTCACAACCAATAGGCAATGCTACAGCAATATCCTTCTCAGAATTACCAACATAGGCGTAATAAAATTCTCTCATTAAATCACGTCACGACTTAATGAAGAAAATTAAATTGCTTTTTAATTTATGTGTACAATTACTTCATGTCAATTTATACAATTACGACTTCATCTCAAGTTGAAACTGATGTTCTAATCTGCGGCCACCGATCCGTCATTCAAGAAATCAGGTTAATGAAATTTCATGATTTCTAGAAAGTGCTGAAATCATAAATGCAAGAATTCGCAGAATGAGTTTACTGAACATTGGATCATTGCGATCGTCATGGGTTAAGGAGGGAGATGTGTAACTGCCTGAAATAAATTGATCTTACGAGTAAACAGGAAAATCAATAATCAAGGTAAAAGGAGAATAAAGTTAAGCAATAAAATAAACCACAACTTAAAATTTAATAAATAAATATGTGCATTAAATAACGAAGAAGGAATAGAATTTTAAATTTCGTACTGAAATGTGGAGGTTGAAGAAAGGAGTCACCGAAAGGCTGCAAGGAAGACAATTTTCTACAATGATTAGGTACTATATGTATATTCTACGTCTTTTTTTGGATAAGATCAGTCACTCACGACAGGTTTGATATGCTATAAAGTAACATTTATAGCGTACCTAGTAATAAGAATTAAATTATTTTAAAACACTTTACTACATACCTCAAATGAAAGAGTTAATCGAAATATAACATGATTTTTGGGATAGGACATGCAGAGATGATCTGTTCATTAAGTGTTTACTTCATATAGCACGCTCAAGGAGAAAGTTAATAAACACTGGGAGAATTAAGCAGAACACGATTCGTGAAAGAGCCTAGGAAGCCTATAGGCTTAGTTCTTCATAACTTTTTTTTCTTTAATTCACTTAGTGGGGGGTGGAGTCAAACTGGGTCCACTCAGCACGGCGACCACTGATTGGCCTATTGTAGCCTGCCCCGGGTGATTATGATGACGAAGAATTTTATGAAACGAAGATTGGCAAGAGAAACCGAAGTACTCGGAGAAAACCTACCCCCGCGCCACTTTATCCACCACAAATCCCGCTTGACCAGACCCGGGCTCGACCACAGGCTGCCGCGGTAGGAAGCCAGCGACTAACTGCTTCAGCTATGGCGCAGCCTGCTTCATAGCTTTATTAGAGTTGTAGGACTTCTATCAGCAAATCTTTAGTATAAAGGACTTCGGAAAGATATACTCAATCACGCTAGTGCATGATTTCAATGACGCCTAGAAATTTGATTTTCACATTGAAGTCATTCAAAGGTTTTAAAGCATGTCCCTCGGAGTACAGTTCATCATACTGAAGTTATATCCTCAGGCTTCTTAAAAACTCTAAGTAACAAAAGAAACTACAACTGCCTACCGTTATGTGTCGTAAAGGAACTTGAGCCCTAGGGCTCTATAGGTCAATATTTCTGAAAGCACAGTATATCACGAATTGTATAGCAGATGTAGGAAGAAGTCCTATATTGTAAACCACCTTTCAACCTAATTGGAAAGTTTAATTTTCTACGCTACGAGAGGAGACGAAAAGGACAGGAAATGTGTATATCTAATACACTTCAGGGTCTACTATAAGATCATACCTATAGCGGGGTATCTGGAAACTTCATCTTGCAGCGTATATGCTGGATTCAAGAGAACTGTGGTTCCCCAGCAATGTGCCTGTCTATTCCATCATTTTATGCTCAGAAACCCCCCACAGCTATATTGTAACTTGCTCTCCTTTCAGACGATATGCCATAGGCATAACCTACAGCAGACCAGTGTGACCAAAATAGGGCAGGTGACGTACATATTGCTCAAAAGTACACGAACTACACAAATGATGAGAACACTGGATGACACACATGCTACATTTCGATGAAAGCTTATACGTGTACACCCATTCTTAGACGTTTTATAATATGTTACCACAGGAACCAAGTTTTCACATCATGCCATGACGATCAAGCAGTTATTGTCGCAACATCAGATTAGTTCATGTGGTGTCCAAATTCTTATTTTACTAACTCTATAGTTCCGAACACTTCTTTATAATATAATACTCCCCCATGTTGTAAAGTTCCGCCTCTTGTGGAATAAGAAGGCTCATTACTATATTCGCTGGGCCCCAAGATTTGTTGTCCCCTCTTGCTCCCATTTTGAAGCATTGGGCTCATTTCTCAGTTTATGATCATTTTTAAAGACGGTAGGACTCCTTGGACAGGTGATCAGCCCGTCACAAGGCCTCTACCTAAACACGGGGCAACACAAACACCGAATAAACGAATACATACACCAAACATTCCATGTGTGGGATTCGAACCCACGATCCCGGCTTCCGAGCGAGCGAAGAGAGTACATGCCTTAGACAGCTCTGCTACTGTGACCGGCGAGCCTTAAGATTAATTCTATACAAATTACCAAAGTTACGTATTCAGTGATCTGCTGCTATAATATGAAATTCAGTATCATACATTTAATGTCCTTATCTTCATTCCAACCTCACACCGAAGCCATATTTGTGTTGGTGATAACAGGAACTTAAATATACTGAAGTTGCTCTGGTCTGCAATAGAAAATGATCATACTGAGTTTCACGGAATTCGATAATTTAACGATTATAAGTCTACTATCAAAGTTTGTTAATTACATCAGAGGCTGAACGGATAGACAGACTGACAGATATGAGGTTCGGGAATTAGGACACCCAAGCAAATCTGATCTTGGAAACCCAAGGAAAATATTTGTTCTGACAGCGCTACAAGACGCCGAGTTTGCGACGATAACTGGAAACACGACCTAACACTACGAAGCAACTCAGTGCTATTTTACAGTTTCCAGGCTGTTTCCTGGTTAAAGTAGTCCTTTTCTGTTAGCCTGTGTCAGTAGCAATGTAACTCCATGGAACGGGGTCTCTATTGAGAAGCTAACACTCCTTCAGCTATTAAAGAATTTTCCTGATATTCATTGAACCCGAAGGTTAATTTTTGTTCACAATTTCCGCTACTGATCTCTATCCTGAGCCAGATAACACAGTCTTTCAATTATAATGCATAAATTTAAATGCCGGAGAACACTAATATGTAACTTTAAACTCCGCTAGATTGTGGAACACGGCCTTATCTTCAGCATCAAGGAATCACTCAAGACTCGGGTCAGTGTTTCCAAGCAGACAACTTGTGCGTAACGTGAAGCTCAAAGTGTCATGTGAGAACACAAAGTGAACTGTGTTCCACAAATTTAGGCCCTACGAGTGTTACATAATTTAAATGTCATCAGTAGTTCCCGCTCAGCATCAAGTTAATTTAAATTTCATATGAATTACTGAATCGGGAGGCAAAAATTGTTGTACGGGTATTGTCATATGTATCTATATTTCTTGATTCCCGCTGAACAGAGACAGAAATATAAATCAAATAATAGCATACTTTTCATAAGTTTGAAGATTATAATGCAGAATATCCGTGAACTGAAAACAGCGAGAAGGCGAAATGGATCATTATCTGCACACCTCCTTATGATGATGTACTTGTGCCTGAATGCACACCATGGAGGCTCACAGGCGGCTGAATATAAAACTCAACCGTTCTTTACTTGTAATCTAGGTTAAGGGAGTTGTCAGTTTCAGGCTTCAGCGACTTTGTCTAGGAACACTCCCAGGTATCTCTAGGACATGAGATTGAGAAAGTTGGTTGGTTGGTTGGTTGGTTTCCAATGGCTGCATTTGGGACCATTTAACCCACTTTGCTTCTTGCTTTCCAGTAGAGAGCACTCAAGTTCTTGCTTTGTTGCATCCTGAAGAAGTTTGCACTTTTCTTTTGGGAAGCTTTGTCAGGTTTGCTGCTCATTTTGCACTGCCCAGGGACTCGTATGACTCAAAGAATGTCAGGGATGCGAGCAACTCAAGGGAAGATATGAACAATGTAGAAATGAAGCAAATTTTGTCAGTGGAATTTTGACACTTTCACTCTACGATCTGTCAGTGGTAAGAACATTGCCATTATAACTTAGTTGTAAGTGAACAAAACCACAATTTGATTACAAGATCATTGTACTGACTTGATGTGTATGTGGTTATGACGATGGTAAATAACTCCAAATTACGCCAACTCCTGCCGTTTTCTGTCACAATTAAAAATAATGTTTCAAAACATAAAGAAACTGCAGCCAAGAATGTGAAAATTAGTAACATAGGCTGCCTACTAATTTTTATGAAGTTCTATTACAAATTATAAACATGAAGATAGGTGAAATTGAAAACTACCACGTGTGTATTAGGAACTAGTAATATTCTTACAATTTATCTTCACTCGAAAGAAGGACTCTCTATAATATTTCCCTAGCAATTGTTACATTACATATATGTATCATATTGTGGCATGTTTGCTGAAAGCCAGAATGGGTAAGTCAATAGAGACAACCATTGCTAGGCAGCAGCAGGGCAACAAAAGGTTACCCGGTGTTCTCTATGCTCTGAAGCATAACAATCAATTAAGATAAGACTCAGGCCATCTATTTTTCTCACAGACTTAGGCCTCCTGAGGCTCATCTTACGTTGAATGGACGGAATATTATCTTTATTAATCATGTAAAATATCTCTGTGTAATCTTCGATAAGAAGACGACTCGTACACGAAGACTGCACACAGAAATGTACTGTTTTAAACTACAATATAAAGAAGGCAACTAAGTAAGACATGAAAGCTTCCTTACTGTTTAACCAGCCAACTGCAGGGCTAGAGATAGACTCCTAACTTAATGCCCGAAGTTGTGATAATCTGCTGCTTGGTAAGGGTCAAGCATATGCAATGTGACATCCAAAATATGTTAGAAAGAAATACAAAAAACTGGAACAAATAAGGAAATTATAGAAGGAATGAGGACGACGAAATAAAAAGAAAGGTACAAAAGAAAAATAAAGAGAAAAGGAGAGAGGGGGGAAGCGAGATTGATATCTGATATAAAAGCAAGCGTTTCTATTTCAGTGCATATTAAGCCAGGCTGTGGTACACGGTGTGACATGCTTCCTATACGCCACAGAAGTAATGCCACTCCCTATACGCTGAGCCTAAGAGAGCCGGCAGTAATAGATACGTAATCCATTCCAAAGGCTCCTGGCGTTGCGATTGAGAGACGCCATGGTCTGTGGGAGGAGTGTGGGTTGTCGTCGGCTGAAATGGAAGATATTGCCTCGGGGCTAGATGTGAAATTGTGACGTCATTCCAAACGACAGCCGCGGTAATCCTGGTGCATGCTGAATATGAACCATGCAA
>NW_019721763.1:157851-174598 GCF_002891405.2 Cryptotermes secundus | reverse complement strand
TTAAAAATAATGTTTCAAAACATAAAGAAACTGCAGCCAAGAATGTGAAAATTAGTAACATAGGCTGCCTACTAATTTTTATGAAGTTCTATTACAAATTATAAACATGAAGATAGGTGAAATTGAAAACTACCACGTGTGTATTAGGAACTAGTAATATTCTTACAATTTATCTTCACTCGAAAGAAGGACTCTCTATAATATTTCCCTAGCAATTGTTACATTACATATATGTATCATATTGTGGCATGTTTGCTGAAAGCCAGAATGGGTAAGTCAATAGAGACAACCATTGCTAGGCAGCAGCAGGGCAACAAAAGGTTACCCGGTGTTCTCTATGCTCTGAAGCATAACAATCAATTAAGATAAGACTCAGGCCATCTATTTTTCTCACAGACTTAGGCCTCCTGAGGCTCATCTTACGTTGAATGGACGGAATATTATCTTTATTAATCATGTAAAATATCTCTGTGTAATCTTCGATAAGAAGACGACTCGTACACGAAGACTGCACAGAGAAATGTACTGTTTTAAACTACAACATAAAGAAGGCAGCTAAGTAAGACATGAAAGCTTCCTTACTGTTTAACCAGCCAACTGCAGGGCTAGAGATAGACTCCTAACTTAATGCCCGAAGTTGTGATAATCTGCTGCTTGGTAAGGGTCAAGCATATGCAATGTGACATCCAAAATATGTTAGAAAGAAATACAAAAAACTGGAACAAATAAGGAAATTATAGAAGGAATGAGGACGACGAAATAAAAAGAAAGGTACAAAAGAAAAATAAAGAGAAAAGGAGAGAGGGGGGAAGCGAGATTGATATCTGATATAAAAGCAAGCGTTTCTATTTCAGTGCATATTAAGCCAGGCTGTGGTACACGGTGTGACATGCTTCCTATACGCCACAGAAGTAATGCCACTCCCTATACGCTGAGCCTAAGAGAGCCGGCAGTAATAGATACGTAATCCATTCCAAAGGCTCCTGGCGTTGCGATTGAGAGACGCCATGGTCTGTGGGAGGAGTGTGGGTTGTCGTCGGCTGAAATGGAAGATATTGCCTCGGGGCTAGATGTGAAATTGTGACGTCATTCCAAACGACAGCCGCGGTAATCCTGGTGCATGCTGAATATGAACCATGCAACAGATATGCTCTTGAAATCCTCCACGCATTGTCTCATGACAGAGAAAACAAATTATAAGAATGTTATTTTCTTCTGGAATGATTTAAATTGCATTAGCTTTGTGATGGCTGACAATACCCCGAAGATAAAATATTACTGTTGACCAAGAAAATTAGTGATACATTTGTACTCAGTTAATTTTTATGTATAATACTATTGCTAGGGTGATTAAACTAACAAGAATATGTTAGAGCGGGAATGTAACGTCTGAGATACGAAATACGAAATTCTTATAGGGAAACTACTTCACAAAAGCCTTCAGAGATGTAAGTCGGGATGGAAGGTTAGTTAGTTATTTATTGGAGAGGGTGGGTTTCCCCATGCACTTAGACCTGTATCGGTCCATTGTGCTTCCCTCTATGATTTCTACCAGTCTCTATATCCTACCGGTACTGGTGCTTACCATCAGTCCCGCCCAGCCAGCGAGACCGGCTCTACTAGCTGAGAGGTATCTATAATGCTTCCCCCATCTACCAGAGGTACTAGAGACTGCTGTTGGGCGGGAAACGTCCTTAATTTGGCTCAGTGACCTCCTTTGGAGATATGAGGTTCTTTTACGTGCCGTAAAGCTACGACACGGGACCCACGGCTTAAAGTCCCTCCCGGAGGACTTGTTCCCTGAATTTTTCCACCCTTAAAAATTCGACGACCTCCGCCGGGTATTTGAACCCGCGTACTACGAGTCATGAGGTGGGAACGTTACCTCTAGACTACGGAGGCCGCTGACTTGTTATAGTTACGAGAATCCATTCCATCCCTTCCCGGACGTTCCAGACGTTCGAGACATCACGCACCCTTCGGCAGATCAGCTTCGGGTTTAGGTTTAGATGATTTCTATTTCGTAATATTCTATCGAAGCGGGAAGTGAGCATGTGCAACCACAAGGAGCCCCGAAACATGAAGAAATAAACTGGCATGCACAATATGTCAGTAATAATTTAAAGAGAATTCATCAGCGGAGGGCAGTGCGGGCCGTAAGCTTGCCACGGGGTAAGAGCCATCTCGAGCTAGGATAGTTTAATTACAAAGCCAGTTGGAGGACGGGAAGAGGGTTATTATGGAGGTGGGAGAAGGGTCACGAAAAAGGGGCATCTCTGTAGCAGTAGATGTCACAAGTCGACAGCATCGTGTCCTCAGCAGCCGACTTGTGGAATGGGGGTAGAATTTTGTAACATAGGATGAGAGTCCTACTACACTGAAACCATGCTACAATGACTTTGTTAATTCGTGTGTTAGGTTCGCTTCACCTAACATCATGCACCCTTCACCATTCTCTTTCCAAGGGGAGTGGGGTTTGAGGGTGAGCGCAAGGCCTATGGACCCCTCCCCTCCCCGTTCTCAGTCTAACATCTCACTGTGTCCAAAACGGAAACTTTAAACTATATACATATATATTATATTGTGTATGTAACCCCTTCCACACGTACATAAACACGCAAGCGGATAATAGGAATGGAGTTGATGGAACTGTCCCCCACTCTGTAACCATCTCACTGCAATTTCAGTACTTAACCCCTCGGCCCACACATTCCCTACTTCCAGAGTCAAATGTTGGTGTTGTGGAAACAAATGACAGAAAAACGATGATGTGGGTAGGGGAGGTTGACATTATCGCATATTTTGAAGTGACAAACCCTACCCCACAACCCTTCTAAACTTCTATCCTCTGCTATATATGTATTTGTCTAGAAAATGTTAAATGTTATTTCATAAACTTCGTTTCTAAATTCAACATTTTTAACCTCAAACAAAAATGGCATGAATTGTCACTGAAATAGATGAACCTTATTGTTCACTCTTTAAAGTGAAGTCATTACTTGCGAATGGAGCAGTCTGAATTAAACAATAATGTAGGGCGAAATGGGGGAAGAATTTAACCTAATTTTCTTCCACAGTTTCTTTCAATATAGACTGGCTTGCAGGAAATATAAATTCATGATTTCTCAATTTCAATTTCAATCACATGTATAGCACTCGCATGTACCGAACAGTACTTACACCTTACGTCGGCAGATTCTTTAGGTGTTAAGTCATCTCTTTTATTCATTCGAAAATATTAGCTTCTTTTAATTTGCAAGAAAGAGCGTTACAACCTACAAACAGCAATGGAACTCAAGTTGTTGTATGGAATTACGCCTGAATTACTCAAAATATTACGTGTAAAACTATCGTAATTTTTACGATTAATACTTCTGCCTCAGATGAACGCAGAGATCATATTATGTGGGAGGTTCCACACACAATGGTACAATACCTCAACTAATAAAAAGGCCGAAGCGAATATTTACAGTATAATAATTTAAATCTGTTAGCTTTATATGAAAAATAACTTACTTAAATATATCCCTTTAACAAAAATATCATGAGTTATATATACGTTGTCAGTATTCAGTTTGAGACTCATAGCGGACACTGAATTCAGGTTACACGAAACAATAATTTCGCCACTTGTTTCGTATGTATGTGAGTAGTCTCGCACTTTCAGCATAGAGTATGAATAAGTCCACTTGGTTTGAAACGGGAAATTTGAGAGGAAAGGGTATAATAGCTATTATGACCCTCTATGGCGAGGAACTTCGTGATAAACAAATTCAAAATTAAATTACATCAAATGCAACAATGTTTTAATACTAAATAAAGCGTTAAATGTTTCGGCCAATGACGGCCATCACCGGAAGGAGACAAACACTTGAAAGGAAATGTTTCACATATACTGCATGCATCTGTTGTCTTGTAAGGATTAGAACACTAGTTCTCAAATATGTTTTTTAAAGTAATGGAATTTTCAATTGAGTAGAATCTCGCTTTATTTAAAAAAAAACAACTTATTTTTAATATTCGTGTTTTAGTCCTTACAAAACAACAGAAGCATGTATTACACATGAAACATTTACTTTGAAGTGCTGGTTACCATCAGATGATGGACATCATTGGTAGAAACTTGTAAAGGCTTTATTTTTTGACTAAAATATCGTTGCATTTGATGAAATGTATTCTTCCTTTTAATTACACTATAGGATGAAACTGTCGAGAACAACGTTTGTCATAAAAAAACTTCGTGATATACGTGTATGCAGGCCATAGAGTGAAGTTTAGGTTGATACGCGCAATGGGGAGGGCGTGTGGCTAGGATGGAGAACCAAAGAATGCATACGTAATTTTGTTGCAGATACATGTTATAAATAGTCCACATGGAAGACCGAAATGGGGAACAGGGATGATGTTAAGATCTCATAGAGGAATTTTGGGAGAAACTGGCTCAGTAGTCTTTCTAATTGTGGTGTTTGGCGTTGTTGAATTTTTGCATTATACTCATGTTATTGAAGTTTTAATTTCGGTGTTATATTTTTCAGCCACTGAAAGCATTGTTTTGGGTATGATTTTTCCCATTACACATTGAGTTTATAAACTTCAGTTGAACTGTGCTATACATGAGTCACATCCCAATAGACTTTACTTCGCAGACTAAATTATTATATGCAGAAGAACCTTTTTGTGAAGCTGAATGATGTTCAACTTTCCAAATTATAAGCGTTTTCTGGTAGCCGAAGGTTCAGTACATTCACTGGATTCTGGGCCAAAAAGATTCAACATACGCCTACATTCCCTGTACCTTTTAGGTTAAGGTTTAACCTAACTCTTACTGGCCTTCCATCAGAATTACAATTAACAGGCATATTTTATTCATTTAACATAGGCTTATAAAGAATATTTCAATAAATCGTAAAGACAACGAACGCCTGATGAATTCACTTCTCTAAATTAATCTCTTCATTTTTTTACCTCTACAGCAATTTGCTACTGCTTGAATTCTCGACTGATTGAGTCGTCTACCTGCACTTTACTAACTACTTCGAATGGAGAGGCCGAATCGTTCCATTTAAAACAACTTTTTTTAAAACACATTTCCAATTCGAAGCACGGAACTCGGAAATCACTGCTTAAGAGTCTAAAGATTGGGCATAGAAAACGAATGACCGTAAAAAAAAGGAAGAAAACGTGGTTGAGATTTTAGGAATTCTTTGCAGTTCTCGACTGAAATGAAGAAGGGAGAAAATTGAAGGCAATCGCGAATGGAAAGAGGGTGAAAGGGGGTGATGAGAAGAAGGGTGGGGGTGAGGACAGATATAGCGAAGAATAAAATTGGAGGGTATTCGAGCAACAGAAATAGAGGTTAAACATAGATACTAAAGGAAAATAAAAAGGGGGAAAATACAGGAAGGGTGGAGAAGTGAAGAAGAAAAAAGTCAGTGAAGGAGAGAAATTTTTCCGCCTGGTCTGTCAATTGCTTTCCGGACAATCCAAATTGGTTTCTTTTACACCCGCCCGACATAATTTGGGTTTCTATTTGAACTTGCAGACCAAGGAGGAAGAATTTCAAGCAGGAGTGGCACTTCACAAGGTTATACTGAGTAATTTATTTCACTGTCATATCACGGTTGTTGTACTAACAAAAGCCATCTTAAAAAAATATTTATTTAAAGTTGAAATGGGGCCAATTTAAGTGTATCGGCAGTCTAAGACAGCCCGAACACTGAGATCCCGGTTTCGAATCCCATAAGAGTCTCTGCCTCTGTTGTACTATGTAGGCAGAGGCCTAGAAACGGGCCGATCTCTCATCCAAGGAGTCTTACCATTTGTCCATGATTTATTCTAACCGTCTTACAGTGCATACATTTATTCACCTTACTCTTCTCTCTTGCACTACATGTTTCAGCACAAAAGTGCCATCTTCAGGTGCTTTTCGATGTACGTCGAACTACTTCATTTCATGCCCTATTGTCTTTATACTAAAATAACTAAAATATATTTTTGTCATATATATTGATAAATTTTAAATATTAAAAATATTAAAACTGTTCAGGATTTGTTATCCTTATGTCGTATCTCAATACGCGAGTCACACCTCTCTTCTTCTACTGGAGTATTCTTCATACTTTCGTGTGTGTATTGTGCTTTGTGTTGTGTCTTGCTCCTGTGACTGCGTGTGTTATACTGCTGGGCCTGCTGGGTATGTGTCTTATTGTGCTGAAACATGTAGTGCNCTTCAGGTGCTTTTCGATGTACGTCGAACTACTTCATTTCATGCCCTATTGTCTTTATACTAAAATAACTAAAATATATTTTTGTCATATATATTGATAAATTTTAAATATTAAAAATATTAAAACTGTTCAGGATTTGTTATCCTTATGTCGTATCTCAATACGCGAGTCACACCTCTCTTCTTCTACTGGAGTATTCTTCATACTTTCGTGTGTGTATTGTGCTTTGTGTTGTGTCTTGCTCCTGTGACTGCGTGTGTTATACTGCTGGGCCTGCTGGGTATGTGTCTTATTGTGCTGAAACATGTAGTGCAAGAGAGAAGAGTAAGCTGAATAAATGTATGCACTGTAAGACGGTCAGAATAAATCATGGAGATAATTCAGTGCAACAGGATGCTAAAATATAACATTAACAGTCTTACCATTTGTCTATAGGGTTCACAATTTCAGAAGTTCATTCTAAATTGGAACAGGCAGAAGGATCTAATACCTAGGGGATGAATGAGAACAAGGCCAATGTAAATTGGGGAAAAAACAAGAAAAATTGATGAGAGTCAATATAAAATTATTATGCAAATTATGTAAATAAAGTAAGTTAAAAATATAAGTTGCTCTAAGCAAATTAATATAAGGGCCACACGTACCAAGAGCCCGGTGACAAGAGGGTACGGGCCTTTGAAAATGAGAGATAAATTTGAAGAAATAAATAAAATACTTGTCACGGTTGTGGGTGTGCCATTTCTATTTATATTTCGGGAGATTATAGCTTCGAATCTCAGATTAGAAACCAGATATCAAGAGTGGGATATGTAGTGGCTTTCCTAACTTCCTCCAGAAAAATTCTTTGACAGTATTTTGAAACAGACCATGACGGGTTCCTGCCATATCCTTTCAAATTCACCATCCAATTTCATTCTTTCACACGGATTTATATGACCTGCGCAACGGAATATAATGGAATGTTTATGTCTAAACGATTATCCAGTTACAACTACATTTTCAAAATAAATAACCCAAATTTATGCTCTCTTCTCGGCGAAATATTCCTTATGATTCCTGGACAGTAAATTTATTTCCTTTTCTTTCTTGATTATTTAATGATACATCGTCAACTCCTATGGTTATTTAGCGACTAATGATAAATGTCCTAAATG
This sequence comes from Cryptotermes secundus, assembly GCF_002891405.2. Taxonomy (NCBI): domain Eukaryota; kingdom Metazoa; phylum Arthropoda; class Insecta; order Blattodea; family Kalotermitidae; genus Cryptotermes; species Cryptotermes secundus. The sequence continues at coordinate 167,217 of NW_019721763.1, read as the reverse complement.
TGGTAAAATTTTGACCGATTGTTCAATTCTATTTCTACTTTGTTTTTTATAAAGGAAAATTTGATTGAAGGGTCTTTTAGGGCTCTTGTGAACACGATAATGAACCATAAGATTCTGGGATATTCTTAAGTAGCTGAGCGACTGGCGTCTTCTCAAAAGGATTTAACTCCATGAGGTTATTTGGTTAGTTATTAAGAGATCTTCGGCAAAGTTTGCAGAACGACACAAAGAACTATGGCCATGGAAACTAACAATTTATAATGCCCGAAGAGACTGCAATCAAAATAAATGTAACTTTTTCAGTGGTGATGAAAAATCTAGAGTAACTAGAATAAAACTGGAGAAAATCCCATAAAAAGGAGATTCATAATCTGTAACTTTCATCTAAAATACTAGGGATGGTTATGTGGAGGGGGAAATATTGGGAGCTTACTTAGTCAGAGTGAGACAAGTAAGAAATACGAATAAGTTATAAGTACGATTACTTCAATGGAGATCTGAGTGCAGATATTAAAATTTATCTTAGGAAAATAGGATTTGGAAATGTTGACTTGGCCAAACTACTCAGGACGTGGTCCAATGACCGGATTAATTAACCTTCGTTATTCATGAAACAATTTATGAGTTCGTATCAGCTTCTCAGGAAGAACTATGCTTCACGGAATTGTTAAGTCAGTGAGTAAGTTATATGAAGGCCGCGCCATAGCTCAAGCGGTTAGTCGCTGGCTTCCAATCGCGGTGGCCCTGGTTCGATCCCGGGTATAGTCAAGTGGGATTTGTGGTGGACGAAGTTGGGTTGGGGCAGGTTTTCTCCGAGTACTTCGGTTTCCCCTGCCAATCTTCATTCCACCAATTGCTCCACAGTCACCCTCACCTATCATCTGGGACTAGTACAGTAGGCCAGAAGTGGCCGCAATACAAGGGACTTAGTCCCATCCCACTATCAATAAAAAAAGTTGCATAAAATTAATTACCGTAATTTTTGTATGTTTGCCACTTTTCTAAGTCTCAATTTTCTTAAATTCTCGTCGACATATTGCCACTCCAGTTTATTCAAGACGAAGCCCTTAGAGCGGAGGAAGAGAAGACGTGGCCGCAGACCGAGAAAAATAAGAGAAAAGAAAGAAAGAGACAGATGAACTGAACGATAGGGGAAATAGGATAAAGTAAGGTTATTGGCAATAGTCAGAGAGGCACAAAGCAAGCAGACGCTGCACTTAGGAATGAGAGGAATTTCAACTGAGAGCCACCTGTTGACTTCATTCCACATTCCCTTTTTCGTTTACCCTTTCTGTCCTGCAATTTAAACCTTCTTTTAAAGCTCCGATTTCAGTATTTACGTACAATTTCCACTTTATTAGAAATATGTCACTTGACTGGTGGGACCCACTTGTCATTACCTTAAAATCACATTTTGAAAAGGCCCGGCTATGGAACACACTTTACGAACATTGGGCTTATATGAACGACGAAGTTTTTGCATGAAGTTACTTCTTGATTTTCCAGTTTTGTCGTGTCGAAATAAATTGCACAATAAAGGTAAAAAGACGGTAGAATATCCGGGTCAAAACACTACTTAAAGAATGTCAGCGAAGGTAAACTGGTTAAATACCTTATTAAGAAGTTTGTCGTCGCGAGTACATATACCAAAGCAAGAATTTAATCTTCTCAGGTCTTCTGTTGGACACAGGCAAATGTCTTGAAATGCAGGCAATGAAAGAAAGCCGAAACTAAGAAAGAGATGTGGAAGAGATACGAGAAAGGAAGGAAGGATTTCCTACCCAAAGGGAACAGCATAAGCTGAGAGTGTTTGAGAACATGGTACTGAGTATAACATAGAGCAAGTAGTAGGAGAATGAGATAATTACATAATGGGGAGCTTCATCATAGTTTATTATGTTATCATATCAAGGAAGATAAGATGGGCGAAATATGTATCACGCGTAGTGGAAATTGGAAATTTATACGACAATCTAGTCTAAAGTAAGAAACACTTCCGAGACCTAGACATAGATGGAAGGAAAATATTAAAGTAAAGCTTTAATAAAGGCCGGTCACGGTAGCCGAGCGGTCTAAGGCATGCACTGTCCTCGCTCGCTCGGAAGCCGGGATCGTGGGTTCGAATCCCACTCAGGGCATGGATGTTTGTGTGCGTTTTTCTGTGTTTGTCTACAGGTAGAGGCCTTGCGACGAGCTGATCACTCGCCCAAGGAGTCCTACCGAATGTGTAAGATCTAGTAAAGCGAAGTGAAACGGAGAGTTTCATGGAGGTAGGCCTAGGCCCAAATTGGGGCTGTAGCGCCACAGAAAAAACAACCTTAATAAAGAATCGATGAATCCAAATGGTTGAGGACAAAGTCCAGAGGTGGATCCCGTGAACAATGTAACGTACATTAACATTTCATAAAAAACTGGAAGTATTTTGAAAATCTGAGCAACTTCCAGCTTCTCACAGGGCACTCTACTGCATGGAGCTGTCACATATCCATTATGACGAATAGAGTTGGTCGTCATCTGCAGATAAGCCAAGAATATATCGATGAACGAGGACACGTATTCAATTCGTCACCTACTGCTGAAGTCATTCCCTTCTTCAAGAGGGTCAGGTTGTCCTAACGTACCGATCCTTCATTCCAGAAGGAAGCCATTCGAATCTTGGCTTGAACATTGATATCGTGTGGAAGAGTCAGCCGGAACAGGTCAGAAAAGCGATTGCCTATGAATTGAGAGACCGGGAATCGATTTCCATCTTTGTAGTAAGTTTTGAGGTTTTCACGGCGATGACAATGAAGAAAGTTGTCTTCTGGGTTTAGGCACCGTGTATTCTTCGTTTTGGCCGACGTTTCGGAGGAATGTAGCGCCTCCATCTTCAGAGCAGTTGAATAGCTGCGGAGAGCAGTAGCTGTGGTACACAGCTAATGCTCTCCGCAGCTATTCAACTGCTCTGAAGATGGAGGCGCTACATTCCTCCGAAACGTCGGCCAAAACGAAGAATACACGGTGCCTAAACCCAGAAGACAACTTTCTTCGATTTCCATCTTGTTCACGGATTCTTATTCAAGCCACTGCCGCGTCCAGATTGGCCTTGAAGCCAACACCACCTCCTCCTCTTCAACGAGTAGACCTGCCTCAGATAAACCGGACACTCTCATCCACACAGGCTGATGTTTTGTGTGCGTGGACAATTAGTCCTGTAGGATATCACGACATCATGCTCAGGCTCATGAAACCTGGACTTTGCCTCGGGACTTTATTCATCCTGTTTTAAGCTGTATGTACTTTAACTGTTGATTCGATTTTCGTTTAATAGACCAAAAAAGGGGCTATAAATACGTAAATGAAGCTTTAGTATATTTTCCTATCAATTTTTTGTTTCTTTATAACTAACTCCAAGGCACGCGGTAGCGTAGATAGTTGAGGCACTATGCTACAACCCGTAAGGTCACTGGCTCGAATCCCGATAAGGTGGATTTTTTCAATTGACCTAATCCTTCCAGCCGCACTATGGCTCTGAGGTCGACTTAGCCTCTAACAGAAACGAGTGCTAGGAATTAATTAAATAATTTTCCTGGGGAGTAAATTGCGGCCGGCATGTAGGGCTGACAACCTTACCGCCATCTGTGAGCCGACTGTCTAGAAAATGTGGGAACCTCGACGTCTCACAACCCTAAGGATATTTACGGCCCGTTACAAGGATAAGTTTACATTTTCATAACAAACTCCATGGAGTTTCTGAAAAGCTCAAGTTCCTCACATATTCAAGGGATATCCAGCATTTTACGAAATGCGAAAGGTCCATTACTGAGTTCACAAGAGCCCTGTTGGTCTGTATCTTGAGCCAGATGAATCCACATCTACCATTCCATTCATATCAATATTATTCACTCATCTACACTTCCCAATGGACTTCTTCCGTGGATTATTCTACCAGAACTTGATATGAACTTCTCTTCCTTTCTATGCATGCTTCATGTTCTGCCCACATGATCCTCCCGAATTTCATCATCCAAATTATACTGTGCCGGTCTCGGTAGCCGAGCGGTCTAAGCCATGTACTGTCTTCGCTCGCTCGGAAGCAGGGATCGTAGGTTCGAATCCCAAACAAGGCATGGATGTTTGGTATGTGTATGAGTTTGCTGTGTTTGTCTTGTCCTGTGGTTAGGCAGAGGCCTTGAGACGAGCTGATCACCCGTTAAAGGAGTCGTACCGTCTGTAAAAATGATCATGAAACTGATAAATCAGCCCTATGCTCCAAAGTGAGAGCGAGATGAAGGAAAGAATTATAAATTATGAAATGCAACATAATACAATTGTTCCAGCCTCTTTTACTTCCTCCCTCTTAAACCCAAATACACGATACTTCACACAGAAAGAGATTTACAGCAAACAAATCATTCTCTGAGGTGATTACTTTCTTCTCCGGTACATCCTCAGGATGTATTCCTCATTTTTATGAAAGGAATATGACAAAGTGAGTGGGGGACATTTCCAAAGATGTCGGCTCTGAAATTGAACAGTTTTTATTGGGTGGTTGGGAGACCTGAGAACGGAAGGTAAGTTGGGTGAGACTGCCTTAGGGCGTAAGCACTTTGGATGGAAATAGCAAACATTTCTAGCAATATGATACGTCATATGTGGTAGGAATATTGCTTTAGGTCTAAAAGCAAGATAAGGTCTATTTCAGTTTATTGTATATTGTGAGATACAGCTGGAATAGGACACAGATAAAATGCCAGTTGGTTATTTGAGTATCTGCCCTATGTATAGATGCGGAATCCTGGAGGGTCTACTGCTTAGTAATCTATATAAGGGTCATTTGTTTTCCACTTATAAGGGTTCGGAATAAAAGAAATACATTTCGCAGTGCAATACAAGTCAAGAACTGCTAATACTTCCTCAGAAAAAAATTAAAAAAGTATTTTGGATTTTTCCATCTTTCAAGATTATTAAAATAATTTACTTTAAACATTATTTATGTTGTTATATTTTAGCGTCCTGTTGCACTGATTTATGTCCATGATTTATTCCAGCCGTCTTACAGTGCATACACTCATTCACCTCACTCTTCACTCCTGCACTACATGTTTCGGCACAAAGGTGCCATCTTCAGGTGCTTTTCAATTTACGTTAAACTATTTCACTGTATGCCTTGCCGTAGGAAGTAGGAAGAGTGCTCAGATAGAAGAGGATAGGTGTGACTCGCGTATTGAGATGCGACGTAGGGATAACAAATCCTGAACAGTTTTAATATTTTTAATATTTTTAACATTTAATATTTTTCAATATATATGATGAACATATATTTTAGTTATTTTAGTATGAAGACGGCAAGCCATACAGTGAAATAGTTTAACGTAAATTCAAAAGCACCTGAAGATGGCACCTTTGTGCCGAAACATGTAGTGCAGGAGTGAAGAGTGAGGTGAATGAGTGTATGCACTGTAAGACGGCTGGAATAAATCATGGACATTATTTTTTTTTCCGTCTACCGATAAACAGAATACGACAGAAAACACAGTTTTTGGTAGAACTAATCTCAAAACATAGCCGCCAAGACTATTCAACGTTTAAGCACACAAAACGACAAAGAAAGTCCAAAATAACAGTTTTAAGCAAAAGTTTCGCATCATGTTTCGGGTTTTAACTTAGTTTCCGAAATATGTTGATTCATATACTTGGAAAGAGTTATGTGTAATAAATAAGGTAGTGTCCATGACAGAGTCAAGAGCAGGTAAGTTCTGAGATAAGTGAATAAAACGATTCATTTCTGAATGTTTTAATTCCCTTTCTCTTAGATACCTAAATTTTTATATTATTAAAGCATAATTTTAGATGTTTAAATGTGTAAAATATTGCCTCTGATCACCAGAACACGACTGAGGGCATTCAAGAACAAAGTACTTAATAAGATGCATGGATCTATACAGCAACGCATGTAATGTGCAGTTTGCATTGAGAAACAAGAAATACATACATACCGCTTGTTCGATCACCATGGAAGGAGATATTTTCGGGAATGTAGAAGCAGATGGGACTATAATATTGTGAACTAAATAAACAGTAAATACGTGAGATGGTTTCCTTTTGATTTCTGCAGTGTCGAGTTCAGAAGCTCCAAAAAGCATTAAAAAAATTAAATCATGTATCAAGACTGTTATAAATTTTTCCTTGGCATGACTAGCATAGCCACTTTCTTCATAAACTTTCTCTATTAATTTAATATGTACAGTCAATTAGAGCTGGCATCTTCAGGTATTTTCTCAATTAATAAGACTGCATGAGAAATACTGCCACCTAATGTTTGTAGTAATTTCTTAAAAAGAACGTAATTCCGAGTTTTTTAATGCTGGTGGGGTGGGACTATTCCTTGTACTGTGGCCACTTCTGGCCTATTGTACCAGCCCCAGATGATAGGTGAGGGTGACTGTGGGGCAATTGGTGGAATGAAGATTGGCAGGGGAAACCTAAGTACTCGGAGAAACCTGCCCCAGCGCCACTTTGTCCATCACAAATCCCACCTGACCATACCCAGGATCGAACCTGGCCCGCCGCGGTGGGAAGCCAGCGACTAACCGATTGAGCCATGGCGCTAATTCAGAGTTGTATACCTGTCGTTACGGTGGTCAGAGTGACCGCGCGGTCTAAGGCATGAACTCTCTTTGTCTACTCAAAAACTGGAGTCGTAGGTTCGAATCCTACTTCAGGTATGGATGTCTGTGTGCTTTTGTCCTGTGTTTGTGCTGTCTTTTTTGCAGGTAGCGGCCTTACAACTGGCTGATACCCTGGCCAAGATGTACTACTGATTGTGTAAAATATTAAGAAACTCAAAGGCCTCAAAGGTCCAAGAGAGGGGGTGTAGAGACATAGAGAGAGAGAGATACCCGTCGTTACAGCAAAGGACGGTTCTGCGATTATACACGAAAATTGTGAGGACTGTGTTAGTACTTTCCATCCACAGTTTAAAGGGATCTAGTTTACTATAGAGTTTTAATTAATTTTTAAAATGAGTTGGAGTCACCATGAGAAGCATTTAAATATTATTTGGATATGAAGAAAGCAGTCTTCTGGGATTTGACATCCTGTATATGTGGTGTTAGCCGGTCACGGTAGCCGAGCGGTCTAAGGCATGTACTGTCTTCGCTCGCTTGGAAACCGGGACCGTGGGTTCGAATACCACTCAGGGCATGGATGTTTAGTTTGTGTGTGTGTGCGTTTTTCTGTGTTTGTGAATAGGTAGAGGACTTGCGACGAGCTGATCACCCGCCCAAGGAGTCCTACCGAATGTGTAAAATCTAGAAAACCGAACTGAACGGAGAAGTTCATGGAGGTAGGCCTAGGCCCGCTGGGGCTGTAGTGCCAAGAAAAAAAAAAGTGGTGTTAACCGACGTTTCGGAGGAACATATCGCCTCCATCTTCAGGGTAGAAGCACCGGTTCTCACGGTCTCTTAGCGTGCGGATTTCTTATATTTTTCATTCTACCCTGAAGATGGAGGCGATACGTTCCTCCGAAACGTCAGTTAACACCACATATACACGGTGCCAAGTCCCAGAAGACTGCTTTCTTCATAGTTACCGCCGTGAAAACCTCAAATTTTACATTATTAGGATATTTTACTGAATATTAATATTTCATAAGATACTTAATATAGAAAAAAATATATATATAAAGACAATAATTGCTAAATAATATCAGTTCCTAAATATTTAAAGCAGTTGTAATGAACGAAGTATTAAGATTTAATGTAATCGATGCGTTTAATATATAGCATTGAATGTGAAGACTGTTGCAACATCTAGCGGGGGTTTCAGAGCTCTGGTAACAGCTGGAGACAAAGACAAAAGGAAATAGAAGAAGGGCAGGTGAAGAACCAGTAAGAAATCGTCAAGAGAAGAAGCCTCCAGCAATGAAAGCCGAATTTTTACAACCGAAATGCATCAGTAGTCTCTCGTCTAAGAAGAAAGAACTTCTTTTAGCTTTATTTCTATTTCTGGTAGCTAAAATGAAACTTGTCTCACAAAATGTGCCTAATCCTCAATCACTAACGCCTTATGAACAAATTGTTATGGCATGAGACCAACAGCTTCGAAGGAGAGAAACAAACAGTGCATCAACGCCTTGTATGGAAATCCTTCACTTCCTATTATAAGCGGGTGAGGCACGCGGTAGCGTAGTTGGTTGAGGCACTATGCTACAAGCTGGAGGGAAACGGACTGGATTCCCGGTGAGGTCACTGGATCTTTCAACTGACCTAATCCTTACACCTTCACTATAATTCCGGAGTCGAATCAGCCTCTAACAGAAAAGAGTACCAGGAATCTTCCCGGGAGGTAAAGGGCGGACGGTGCGTGATGCTGACAATTTTACCGCCATCTGTGAGCGCACTGTCTAGAGAAAATGTGGGAGTCTCGACGTCTCACTGCCTGTTACAGGGTCAGCTTGATATTTTGCCTGTCATAAGTGGTACCTATGACAGGTAATTTTGATACCTGGAGTATATCACAATATTAATATTTTAGTTTAGAGAACAAATTGTTGAACTTTGAAATTAAGTTTACATTTCCCATGTATCGTTTTGACACTGGAAACTGGACACTGGACAACGGACATTGGACATACCTTTAGAACACAACTTCATAAATAAAAAGAAATCTGCCCTAGAGTTTTCAATATTCTGCAAATCGAGCTTATAGCTACTATGGAAATATAAAACTACAGAATATCTTCCTGCTGAAATTCTCAACATGAAATATTTAATAATGTAACTTCTGATTATTTCTATACAGTCTCCTATATGGCAGACACTTCCTAAGGTACGCGAATGGACGTGTGGGATTGTGCTTGTCTAACGTGACAGAACATCGCACAGAAATACGAATTTAACACCCTTTCGCTGAACAGGATTCAAACCTGAAATATCAGTGTTCAAGCTGCGTATCGGTTTAGACGTTTGAACCACCGGAATGTGTCCGACGTGTCCAGTAAAATGAATCAGTTTAGAAATATTTGAAACATCGAGTTCCTTGAAAGCGTATTTCCGTAAAAAGAATCGGTAAGGCTGAAAGAAACAGAAGGGCGTCAATACTGAAACATATGGATACTTCAGAATGTAGAATTAACTCAACGGGGTACAGGATTTCATAAGAAGCTGGTAGTGGATCACCTTGCAAAGAAATTTCGTGTATTTTTTGGAATCATAAAATAAATTAAAGCCTTCATAAGAATCTGCCATTAATTTTTATTCTAAGGCAGTTGAATAGAACCTACATTTCACATCCCCTTTCTTTAAGATCCATTTCAATAGTATCCTACAAATCACGCTTAGGTCTTTCTGCCTTAACTCGTCTGAGAAGGTGAATGAATGTAAT
>NW_019721763.1:152942-157837 GCF_002891405.2 Cryptotermes secundus | reverse complement strand
GTATAAAAATTTATTATAATTGACGAATATTTTTAAATATTATTTAAATAATTTTACAATGACATAATGGCAAGCAATGCAATAGATTAATGTAAATGGAGCACCTGATGATGGCACTATGTTGCCGAAACATGTTGTGAAGTGACAGGTGAAACTGAGTGCACTACAAGACGGACACGGCATATATATGATGGAAGATGTAAAGTGTCGCTGATTTACTTATATTCCTTCAGCACGTCCATTTTCGTGAGAAATGATTAGGTTCAGTATGTACTGGGATAAAGCGGTGAGTACAGGACAAATAAATATGGCTCACAGATAAGATATTGTCACGTGTATGGGGGTAGGCGTGACGAACATAAAGTGCTCTGGATAGGATGATTGGATTTATTGGCAATTCGGTTACAAGTTATCTTAATCACACTCCATTATAACTCCATCGCTATTCCTCACATTCTCAGTTCGCCGTCGAACACTGTTAGGATTTTCTGTCTTCAGTAGTCGTAGCCTGGCAACGGATCTCAACACAGAAACTAGAACTTCAAATCACTATGAAGTCTTCTTGCTATTTCAACTTTAATCATTCTGTACTCCGCTGTCGTAATCTTTACTCAATTAATCTTCACAATTCACTAAGGACATGATCCATTCTCGTCCTTGTATTCTCAACTGCTCTGCACTGCACTGAACTGCATACTACTCTAAGCTAAACAGATCCTCATTATATAGGCTGCACACGGACAACACAGGAAACACAAGTCACGTGATTGTCATCTCACCAGTTCATTGGCTTGCTGACTGCTGCCTAGTAACGAGCTATAATATTCGTCCTATTGTTGCGTGCGCGTATCCCGGGGAGTTTATTGAGACGTTGCCTAGAAATGGATTGCATGAGCCCTTGGTTATATATTTGCGTGCGTGCATTACTTAGTAACGGCTGTTTCTGTGGCTCAACCGTTCTTGCACGGAGCAAATACGTCACAATATTTTAGGATACTATAGAAAAATCAAGTTAGTAATCGCACGTGTGTTCGACATGCAATCTCATTAGGTACCACTTTCTAAAGAAGGAAAACATTCCCGAGAATATGTGAGAAATAATATTAAATTTGGAAATGCATAATACGAATATCGGGCAGTATATTAGAGACAGTTTACGTGGTAATTGAAAGAGGTTAAAATGAACACNCTAGTAACGAGCTATAATATTCGTCCTATTGTTGCGTGCGCGTATCCCGGGGAGTTTATTGAGACGTTGCCTAGAAATGGATTGCATGAGCCCTTGGTTATATATTTGCGTGCGTGCATTACTTAGTAAAGGCTGTTTCTGTGGCTTGACCGTTCTTGCACGGAGCAAATACGTCACAATATTTTAGGATACTATAGAAAAATCAAGTTAGTAATCGCACGTGTGTTCGACATGCAATCTCATTAGGTACCACTTTCTAAAGAAGGAAAACATTCCCGAGAATATGTGAGAAATAATATTAAATTTGGAAATGCATAATACGAATATCGGGCAGTTATTAGAGATAATTTACGTGGTAATTGAAAGAGGTTAAAATGAACATGTTAACCCTTGAACCCATTTCGTACCAAACCCGCTCGACCGGTGGGATCAACTTCTCTACTTTTCTGATCCTAAAGTCTGTATTTAATTAAGTGGGTTGAGGAGGAGATTTTGTGATTATTTTTTTAAAGCTTAGTTCATGACAATAAGATTAGCCAATGCATTCAAGCTGTTTACGTCCGGATATGAAATGATCACACGCTTCTTAGCTTCCTTTCAATGAAGAGTAGAAAGGGGATTCACTGATTAATTTCAGACGAAATCAGTACCTAACGCAAAAATTTCACGTACGTAATTCACAANTTCAAGCTGTTTACGTCCGGATATGAAATGATCACACGCTTCTTAGTTTCCTTTCAATGAAGAGTAGAAAGGGGATTCACTGATTTATTTCAGACGCAAAAATTTCACGTACGTAATTCACAGGTTAGGGACTAGAAACTCAGTATACATATTTTAATGCAAGCTGGTTGGATGTACTGTAACGCCTTTGGCTATTAAACGCCAAAAACCCCTTCCTGATACCTGAGTATCTAGCGGTTTCCCGTAGCCCATCTCGACAAAGGACATTAATATAATCAAGGAATATCTCCTCCCCACATGATCCCACTATACGCACTTCAATTGTACACAATCCCACAGTTTCATAACGAACTGTATTAGGAATTCTCAAGCAGGTGTTTGGCATTACGTCAAAATAAGAAGGAATCGAATGATATTAGGCAGTATGAGTGTACATTTCCGTGTGTGAGTCCACTGGGTCGAATGAACGACTGGTGCCGATTTTTAGTTTTACCGAACCCATAAACGCCGGATTTTATAGACTCGGTGGCTTTTGGTACTACTTCTGGCGCGGCTTAGTCTCCTGAATACAGGAAGTTCCAAAAATTATTTCTAAATTCATTGGAAGTCAGAACGATTAGTCATTAAACATTTATATGTGGTTCTGTGTTACTCCAAAAGATTCAGCATCTAGGTTTACTGCATAGGCTGGGTCTTCACTGTAATTTAATTAAAATAATCAGTACTGTAAACGGTATTTACATGATGGCCGTACATGGCGGCCGTGTTGTCTAATATTCCTGTCTGTAACATTTTTGAATATTTATATTACGGTTACGAACCCCGCTTGAGTAACATAGGCGAATTTCTGGGCTGTATTGTCCAGTGTAGGTACAGGGCTCGTGAAGGGCCGATCCCCCGTCAAAGGAGTCTTAATGGATGTGTAAAGAATGTATTGTTTCAAAATAAATCAGTACCCAGAACACAGCTTAATCAATGACCGCTGGCAAATTTCAATTTAATTCAATTCTTTACTGTTTATTACTATTTATGTGTCGAGTCAATAACTGTAAACCAATTACGGAAAGAGGACAGTGCAGACGCTAACAGCATAACGTACATGCTAACCATTACAATAATGCTAACAACAAGGAGAACTACAAGGTGCATGCTATTTCTTGCGAAGTTAAAAATTGTTAACGTGGTCAGATGGAAAAATATTTATCCCCTTTTGTGGACGTCGAATGTTCATTACTGTGATGAAGAGAGCCCAACGTTGCAACCTATCGCGACATACTTGAGCTCAGTCCACAATCTCATAGTACGTTTCTTGAACTTACTTAATCCGTTCCTCTTATACCTCACGGTGTCGAGGTTGATTTTTCAATTTGATAATTTTACAGACGGTAGGACTCCTTGGACGAGTGATCAGCTCGTCGCAAGGCTTCTACTTAACACAGGAAAATACACGTACAAACACATACTAAAACTCCATGCCTCGTGTGGGATTCGAACCCACGATCCCGGATTACGAGCGAGCGAAAACAGTACATGCCTTAGACCGCTCGGCTACCGTGACCGGCCGTATCTTGAATATCTGTTTCTTTTCCTATCTACACTTGAATCCCACAATTGCTCTCTTTGACTGGGATTTCCGAATCAAATTCTGTATATATTTATCATTTAGTTCATGTTCTACATGTTCCACGCATTTCATTCTCCTCCACTTGGCCTCAGTAATATTTGGTGAAGACTAACCTACAAAGTACAAGGCCATGCCATAGCTCAGGCGGTTAGTCGCCAGTTTCCCACCGCGGAGGCTCGTGTTCGGTCCCAGGTCAGGTTATGTGAGATTTGTAGTGGACAAAGTGACACTGTTGAAGGTTTTCTCAGAGCACTTCGGTTTCCCTTACAAATTCTCATTCCACCAAATGCTTCACATTCATTATCTTTTATCCGGGGCTGATAAAATAGACCAATAGTGGCCGCAGTACCAAGTGGATTCGGTCTCATCCTGCCCCCCAAAATTTAAAAAAGACCTATAAAGCACTAGGCCCTTCATTAGGTAACTCAATCTATCGCTCTATCGTTGTTTTTCTTGCTTTAAAATCCTGCAGTAGCTAAAATGATGGAACGTTCAGTCCATAAAGAGAAACACATGTTTAGTAAAGGCACAGAAATTAAAAATAAACAATCAAATTCTTCGGAAACTATGTGAGTTGTTGAGCACCGTGTAGCCGAAAGAGTGAGCCTCATACCGAACGAGACTACAACCTGTTTTACTGTTTCGAAATGGCAGACATCGCCGTGGTGTAATGCAGAGGGGGACAGGAAGAGATCTCATGTGGGTGGACCAATACTCATTGCCTGACTCCAGTGACTTGGGATAGGAAGAGGGGAAACTAACCAAACATCAGAATGCCGTAAAAACAGAAGAAAAGGGGGGATATACAACAAAATAATACGTTCATGCACTTTGCTGACGACAGGACATATCCTTTGCAAGAAAGATCCCACAACGAAAACAGTTTCCTAGCACACGAATTCGGTGAGATATTGCAAGAGAGCTAAGGTGAGCAGTGGTAGTTAAGGTTCAACTACGAAGGGGAAAGGGGGATTTCCATTTTCGAAAGAGGAACTCGAGTATTTCTCTGCACGATGACTCGAATAAGGTCTATTGTCCTTCTTCGGGATAAAGGTGGACACACACCTCCGTGCACTGCAGAAGTTAAGAACAAGTGGAACTCGCCTTTGAACCTTCACGATGTGTGGCTTAGGCAGAGGAATAGTTTCGCTTCTGAATCTACCTGTAAGACAAAGACATCACTCTTCAAACAACAACGATATTTGACGTTGCCTTATGTCTAATTAATAAGCTTGAAACTTCCTGAATTTCCACAAGAAATATACAGGCCTATTATTCCACACTTATATTAACTTATTTACTTTGTCTCAGATGCAGCATATTTTTTTTTTCTTGGCACTACAGCCCCAGTGGGCCTAGGCCTACCTCCATGAACTACGTTCACTTCGGTTTTTCTAG
>NW_019721763.1:145028-152569 GCF_002891405.2 Cryptotermes secundus | reverse complement strand
TTGGGCCTAGGCCTACCTCCATGAAACTCTCCGTTTCACTTCGGTTTACTAGATCTTACACATACGGTAGGACTCCTTGGGCGAGTGATCAGCTCGTCGCAAGGCCTCTACCTGTAGACAAACACAGAAAAACGAACACAAACATCCATGCCCTGAGTGGGATTCGAACCCACGATCTCGGTTTCCGAGCGAGCGAAAACAGTGCATGCCTTAGGCCGCTCGGCTACCGTGACCGGCATGCAGTATATTTAATATGCACAATTTTCCTGAAATTCCATAAGAAATATACAAATTATATCGCAATTACTTTTAATTTTGTCCATTGTCTGAGATATATATATATATGTATAAATTTCTGAAAATGCACTAAGAAACCGGTAACTCACATCACATTTATTCTGGATAACGCATGTTCAATATATATAGCATTATGGCAGTTTTTTAGGAAATTCACAGAATGGTACAAAAAATACTTAGAAAAGACATGGAGACAAAATAAACCCAAAATATGTTGAACAATTTGTACTGTGTGCAATCTATTTAACAGACAATAAATGTCTCAAGGCAACTGTCATTATACTGAGAGCTACTTTCGATATTAACGACAGTGGACGTTATCGAACACGGAACCCTTTAAATCCCAACATCGTTGAAGTAGGGGAGAGCAAGTGTGATCCTTGACAACAGAAATATGCCACCCACAACATCTGACCACATTAGATTAATTGGTTAAGCGTTGTGTTGAACAAAGCCTAACAGTCGGTGGGTATGTAAGAACTGAGAACAAGGTCGAAACGTAATGAGTGGCTGAAAGAAACCCACAAATATTCTGTGATGATAATTGGTGTCCAGTCAGAAAATTCGAACCAGATACCTCTTAACGCGAGTTCGTAGCGTCACCGTTGAACTGAAGCTCTCCGAAAATATAATTTACTCATTTGCAAGGAAAATGCCACGAAGTTATCTGAATAACTTCCTATAAATTCCTTTCAGCCGGTCACGGTAGCCGAGCGGTCTAAGGCATGCACTGTCTTCGCTCGCTCGGAAACCGGGATCGTGGGTTCGAATCCCACTCAGGGCATGGATGTTTGTGTTCGTTTTTCTGTGTTTGTCTACAGGTAGAGGCCTTGCGACGAGCTGATCACTCGCCCAAGGAGTCCTACCGTATGTGTAAGATCTAGTAAACCGAAGTGAAACGGAGAGTTTCATGGAGGTAGGCCTAGGCCCACTGGGGCTGTAGCGCCACAGGAAAAAAAAATTCTTTCAAATGCTGCTATAAGATGATACTAGCAAGGATCACAAATCAACAAGTGCACGAACTGTGTGTATAATTTCCATTAGTGCATAATCTGACTATATATTAAAGTTACTAGACATAGACTCAAAGATTTTTGTAATTCTTGCCACGTAAGCAGCGACTTTCATAAAAAAATATTCCGTGGCTTTAGTCCACAAGCGAACTATACCGACCGAGAGACCGCCTTTTATCGGCGAAGCTAGTGCCAACTTTAGAGGATAGAGGATGTCGCGTGGTCAGCGTAACGAATCCCCACGGCCGTTAATTTCGGGTTTCTAGACCGGAAGTGACTTCCATCACCATATATAATTAGACACAACTGCTTTCAATGGTTAATACGTTATTAGTAGCAGAACAATCTGAAACAGAGATACAGTGGGGACACTTTTAAATTCTTCAAGGAGAAATAATTGTCTTAACAAAAAATGTACATTCTTAAAATATTAATTGCCACACAATATTTGAGTACGTTATATGAACTATAACGTTAGATTTATTAAAAAAAAATATTTTTTTTAATTCGCTTAGTGGGCGGGTGGAGTTCAACTGGGTTCACTCGGCACGGCGGCCACTGATTGGCCTATTGTAGCCTGCTCAGGGTGATTATGATGATGGAGAATCTGGTGGAGTGAAGATTGGCGGGGGAAACCTAAGTACTCGGAGAAAACCCGCCCCAGCACCACTTTATCCACAACAAATCCCACTTGACCAGACACGGGATCGAACCCGGGCCGCCGCGGAGGGAAGCCAGAGACTAACCGCTTGAGCTATGGCGCGGCAAAATTAAGATGCGTAGTGTAAGAGACTATTTTTAGATAACGGCGAAGGTACAGTTGTCTCTCTGGAAGTGAATGTATAACTTCACTACCTTTGACCTCGGCAGTACATGAAGGGGCTAGTTTCATGCCCAGCCGCTTTACAGCCGGGGAAATTACCCCCGTGATCCATTGGATGAGAGGCTGAGTGAGACGCAGAGCCTGTTTGGATGCTACGGAGAGAATCATAATCTTGCCCCTACGTGAAATCAAACCCCGACCTTCCCGCCCACAGCGAGTCTCTATATCTAGCGATCTACTTCAGCTCCTAGTATTTCAAGTTATATTTATAAAAGGCAAAATCGAAAGAGGTTAAAGAGTCAAAACAGATATTTCAAGAGTTGAATTCGGAGGCAGTTTCTTCCCACACCCATTAGCCTTCCGTCCCGCTCCCCTCGTTGTTGGGGGGGCAGAATGACGAACACATTGACGGTTTTCATAAGTACGGTGCAGGGAGCTTGAAGAACACCTTTGTTTAGAAGTTGGTTAACATGGAATAAGTTGCCCTTCTTCACGTGGGTGGGCTATCAAAGGACCATTATACAAACACATCCATGTCGTCCTTATGTCTGGAGACAAGAGGGGGATTGGAAAATGTTCTAGGAGGCCATGTGTGTGATCCAGACGTTTGAGGAACATCCAGTCTCAAGAGCAATCAGTGGCGTGCAGTGAAAAGTTTTGTTTACTTTGTAACAATGTTTACAATTTCATGTACAGAATCCATTGGCCCAGGCCAAGATGAAGACACCTACTCCAGGTTTAAATACACTGACTAAAGGATGCAAGTCATTTTCGTACAATTTTATATTTACTCAGCTGGTCAAGAAATTCCTCTTCTTCATGGCTCTGAGTGTTCATTACCGTGTTTACAAAAGTATATTACTGGGTCAGATATTAAGTCAGTAATGCTATTCGTGTAACGGGCCATGGAGGCCCATAGGATTGTGAGACGTCTAGTCTCCCACATTTTCTAGACAATCGACATACAGATGGCAGTGAGGTTGTCAGTCTTACGCGCCGGCCGCCCTTTATCCCCAGAAAGATTCCTGGTACTCATTTCTGTTAGAAGCTGTGTCGACCCCAGAGAAATGATGCGACTAATATAATCCATGAAGTCCAAACTTCTGACACTGATATATTAAATTTAATACCTGTGAGTTTCTCTATATATCCACGGTCTACATTTCTGAAAAGAAAATAGTGTTTTAGAAAATGAATCTGTTTTCGTCTTCGGTTTGGTTCATTAGAAGGACTTAAACTGCTCAGTAAGTGAAATGGACCCTTTCTGACGGATCCAACCTCATACCTATCTTCTTCTTCTGACGCCAAAAACAGTTCCAGTTCACAAACCGTCGCGTTCTCTTCGGAATACAAGACTGCGATGAAGTCTGGAAACTCAGCAACAGTCAGATGAATCCAATCCACCCTCACACCATACTCCTTTGGGACCAGTCTTGGCATTATATTCACATATATTCCTAAGGCCTTGCAGTGGTCTATTCAGTTTATAAATTTCACATTCCTCCTATGGAAACCAATGTCTCGACCGTCCCATCATTCTCATTTCAATCAGCCTAACAAAATTAAGGGAAGGATACAAATTATGATATTCGTTAATTATTAGTTTTTCCAACTCCTTTTTACTTGAAAAAAGCTACCATTGTAAGAGGCTGTGAAGGCTCATAGGGTTGTGAGACTTTGAGGCTCCTACATTTTCTCTAAACAGTCGACTCACAGATGGCGCTAAGGTTGTCAGCCTTATGCTCCGGCCGCCCTTTACCCCCTAGGAAGATTCCTGGTATTCATTTCTGTTAGAGACTGAGTCGACTCAGGGCCATAGTGCGGCTGGAAGGTTTATTATGTAAATCGAAAAAAGATCCACCTCATCGGAACGTGAACCCGCGACCTTCCGGCTTGTAACATAGTGCCTGAACCAATTACGCTACCGCGTGCCCCCCACCTTTCTTACTTGAATCCAATTTAAATTGTTATGACGGTGAGCACTAGCCTACTTAGCTGATTTTTCTCCGATAAACTCAGTGTGACTTACGTCCTTCCCCACAGCGAGAAACTAAGCCACACATGCATATAAAACACCAAGTTATGACTGTATACATTTCTACATATTTTAATCTCCAGCTTTCTAACCTGAGATGTAACTTTCAGTGTACCATTACATTCAACTCAACGTGATTAGTATTAACACCGTCAATATATACAGATCTAATTAAGAATTATACGCCACTGGAGACAGAATCGGTATCACTAGGAGGCGGAACATGTGTATACTACTAGGAGTATATCAAGGAAAAGCAAGGGGAGCCTTCAGAATGCCTGACTGACAGAAGGGGTATTGGTGGAAACAAAAAGTAAAACAGTGCTCGAAGTCAGTAAGGTTTTACGTATACTTCGCCTTCCTGTGCCAAACACGAAGGAGACATTAATTTTTGTATTGTATAATGCTATATGGGCCGGTCACGGTAGCCGAGCGGTCTAGGGTATGCACTGTCTTCGCTCGCTCGGAAGCCGGGATCGTGGGTTCGAATCCTACTCAGGGCATGGATGTTTGTGTGCGTTTTTCTGTGTTTGTGTACAGGTAGAGGCCTTGCGACGAGCTGATCACTTGCCCAAGGAGTCCTACCGAATGTGTAAGATCTAGTAAACCGAAGTGAAACGGAGAAGTTCATGGAGGTAGGCCTAGGTCCACTGGGTCTGTAGCGCCACAGAAAAGAAAATAATGCTCTATGGGGGCACACGGTAGAGGGGTTTGTTGAGGCACTATGTTACAAGCCGAAAGGTCGCGGGGTCGATTACCGATGAGGTCATTGGATTTTTCAATTGACCTAATTCTTCCATCCGCATTATGGCCCTAGGGTCGACTCAACCTCTAACATAAATGGGTACCAGGAATCTTCCTGGGGCCTAAAGGGTGGTAGGTGCGTAAGACTGACAACCGCCAACTGTGAGCCGATTGTCTAGAGCAAATGTGAGAGCCTCGACGTCTCACACCCTTACGGGCCTCCACGGCCTGTTACAGGGATAGCTTTACCATTTTACCTTCTATAATGCTACATGCCTCGCTCATGTCATCCTGTTCGATATTTTTTTTTCTTTGCACTACAGCCCGGTGGGCCTAGGCCTACCTCCATAAACTTCTCCGTTCACTTCGAATTTTCTAGATCTTACACATTTGGTAGGGCTCCTTGGGCGGGTAATCAGCTCGTCGCAAGGCCTCTACCTGTACACAAACTCAGAATAAACGCATACACATATCAAACTTTCATGCCTTAAGTGGGATTCGAACCCACGATCCCGGTTTCCAAGCGAGCGAAGACAGTACATGCCTTAGACCTCTCGGCTACCGTGACCGGCCTGTTTTATCTTACACACCTAAAAACATGTAATGACGTTAGCCTACTTGTGTAGAGTAAACAAACCCATGGACATGAGATGGAAAGGACATGCTGTGTAGCACGAGTGAAGGATATGACAGACGTTTGCGACATACCTGTATAATAGGTAAACTGAAGGAGAGGACAGTTTGGGCTATTGATGATATGGAAAGGATAATAGACAATATTAGGATCTTAAATAAATACAATATAAATTTGAAGATATAGGTGGGTAGACAATATTAGAATGGATCTTAGAGAGATAGGATGGGATGGGATGGATTGGATAGATCTGGCTCAGGATAGGGACCGGTGGAGGGCTATTGTGAACACGGGAATGAACCTTCGGGTTCCATAAAATGCTGGGAATTTCTTGAGTAACTCCATGAGTAAGTAAGTAAGTTTATTGGATTAATCTGGCTCAGTATGGGATCTGGACCGATATCTCTCTTATGGACATGACATTGAATTATCAAGTTGCATAAAGGTCACAAAATTTCCTCACCGGCTGAATGACTATCAGCGTCTCAAGGTAGTTCCTCATCTCGATGCAATCTAAGGAGCTTGAACTTGCCCCCAAATCTATTTTATTACCTTGTTAGTGACCTTGTCACGAAAGAGGAGGCTATTTATGTGTTTTTTCAATGGTTCTTCCAGCCCATTCGGGGCCCAGGCCTCTTATTTAGTTCCGTAATCATTTTTCACAGACGATAGGAGTCCTTGGATGGGTGATCAGTCCGTCGCAAGGCCGATGTCTAAACAAAGGACAACAGAAACACAGAATGAACGCATACACACACCAAACATCCATGGCCTGAGTGGGATTCCAACCCACGACTCCAGCGCCGGAGCAAGCAAAGACCGTGAGGCTATTATGCCCGGCGTTTCTCTGTATTTAGCATTTATAGATGGTATTTAACGACACTCGCTCAGCTTCCTAACAAATTGTAAGCAGTGATATAGTGGACATAAATCCCGCATTTTTTTTTTCTATTTTATCATACACTCTGTTCCTGTAGTTGCTAGAACTCTCCCAGGGCACTGCTTGTTCCCATAGTGTCTTACAGCCATACTACTTGTCACTTATTGGCTCCATTATCTTCTGGCTTTATGTGTGTCTTTGCTCTATTATCAATATATTTCCCAACCATTTTAACCACCCTCCGCCTAATGTTACAGCTTCCCAGTCTTTTTACACTGCCTAATCTCATTCTAAGTCGGAGTGTCTTAAATCTTCCCAAAATTGCTAGGCTTATGCAAAGATCCAAGAAAGGAAATAATTCTATATGAAGAGAACTATTAGTATATAACGTTGTCTCAACACTGCCACTGCAATTTGTTCTGAGCCAGTTAAATCTAATCTCCGGCGTTACACATTATTCCTGAAAAATAAAACCCATTTACGACCAAGCACTCAATATGATTTCTTCCCTTTCAATTTACCGATCAAAACTGTGCTACAGTCATGTCTCATTTCTACATGCATGCTTCATATCCTGCTCATGTAATCCTTCAGGCAACGGGCACAAAACCTGAAGCCACTCGTTAAGGAGTAACTATCTGTGTTCCTGTTACTTCCTCCTTATTACACCCAATTTACTGCTGCCTACTCGTATTTTCTTCCCGTAAATGAGAAATCAAGTAACATACATAACAGCGCTTTGTTGGACCTTGGCCGCCTTTGTTTCAGTTTCTTACCATTTTACAGAGTCGGTGGGGCTCCTTTGACAGGGGATCAGCCTGTCGCAAGGCCGCTACCTACACACGGGACAGCAAAACATAGAGTATGCGCAGACATCCATGCCTCAAGCGGCAATTGAGGTCCCAGTGTCTGAGCGGACGAAGACAGTTCATGCCTTAGACCGCAAGGCCACTGTGATCGGCTATATAACATTATAGTATGAGATAGTTAGACAGACGATCAAAGAAATAAGATTGGGAAATAAACGGTGGCAAGCATTCTGTGACTTTAATTATTATTATTATTATTATTATTATTGATTGCCTCTGTGGTCTAGTTGTCAAGATGGCTACAGA
>NW_019721763.1:111483-144707 GCF_002891405.2 Cryptotermes secundus | reverse complement strand
GCACACAGTACACAGAATAGAACATTTCACAAACACAGCAGTTTCCTGGGTATGTAAGTTTTTAAAAAAAATTGTATAAAATTCCCTGATGCTAATTAAAAGTTTTTTAGATTGTCAATAATTAAAATTCGTAAACCACGCAGGCTCGTGTTCGTCCTCCCATCGTCTCCCTTATATGGGGCAGATATTGTGCCACCTGGCTATCTTGATGTGGAGGTTCTTTATATCGTCCAGGGTTTGCTCATGGCTGCTGTGCTGTTTTCACTGTGAACAGTGAACAGTGAAATGTTGTGAAATGTTCTATTCTGTGTACTGTGTGCTGTAACATATAAGTGTACGTACTTTGCGTGTAAACAAATTATGTGATAGTGGTTTCCTATTTGTAGTGATGTTTACCCTCTGAAGATGGTCCACAGAGACCGAAACATGTAAGGGTGTTAAGTTTTTATGTAGTAAAAAACTTACAGGTCACACTGGACGGAGTGTTTATAATTTGTAATGCATTACATATGGCACTGCTGTACAGACATGTTACGTATAGCAATACATACTAAAATGCCCTGCAGCCGCCTATGTCTATAGAAATTCCGTATTATTACGGAAAACTTGAAGCAGGACAACATGTCGCAGTCGTGCAATGAGTGTTGGACGCGCCGGCTAACGGCTCGTCGTCTAGTAGCTGGAGATGACAGCTGACAAGTGACAGTTTCAGTGGGAATCAGGTCAGTATGTAGTGTTATGCAAAATCCATCTGACACGAACCCATGTCGACTGAAGTGGGAATTAATTTTGGCAAAATAATCACTTCATTATGACCAGTGTCGCATTATTTTAATGGTAAATTCCACAATTTAGACAATATAATGATTATTCCTTACAGTAATTTCACAGTTTTGAAATACTTAAGAGTGTTTAAAGAGTTCTCAAGCTTGACAAGCTGACAGTGTCCGTCTGTGTGGCGTGCATGTTATCGGTACTAGGCAGGATATGTGAAACGATAGCTGTCTCGTTACCCGAGTACGTCATATCGGTAAGAAACAATTCTGTGTGGCGTCTGCATGTTCCCAGTGCATCATTAGCAGCAGCAGCTAGAGTAAAGCAAAATTCTAGTAGAAATTTAAACGATAATGGTTCAATTCTATCAGAGGGAACAGGGAGGGAATTGCTTTAATCATGTCACAACCTTAGATGAGACATGAATTTTTCGTTTTACAATGAATGTCCCGTTATGGAATGGGAACACAAAAATTTATTTCCATAGAAGATTCAAATCAATAAAATTGAAGGCCAACATATTATAGGACGATAAGACCCACACGCACTTGAATATTCTGGAATAATCCCGCTTTAATACCCCAAACATGTAGCCATAGGCTACGGGCTGGTTGGGAGGAGAATTTTTGTAACTGACATTCATTTTGTGATTAGGCAGACTACAATGTTGTATGTTGTTCTTGATAAACTAAATACTAGAGAACACACAACACTCCAAGCCCTCCTTAATGGGTTGGGTTTCTGCTATACATTATGGTTTATCATATGAGACCTTATTAAGCTGATAAATCTTATGAGAGTTGCAGAAAAAATGCAGGAAGAAGGAGAGAGATAGAAGCTAGACTAGGGAGGGTAGCAAGAGAAAAGGGAAGACCACATTAAAAGCCGAATATGATGTGTGATTGCTGGCGAGTGTGTCTGCATCTTG
This sequence comes from Cryptotermes secundus, assembly GCF_002891405.2. NCBI lineage: Eukaryota > Metazoa > Arthropoda > Insecta > Blattodea > Kalotermitidae > Cryptotermes > Cryptotermes secundus. The sequence continues at coordinate 143,005 of NW_019721763.1, read as the reverse complement.
TGGACATGGTTGGAATTACGTGTAGCGAACAGGGTCGTGTAAAACTGCCTTGTGCTATGTAAACTTTGGATTCCTTGCCTATGCAGAGGCAGTTTCGGTCGATATCGAGCATAAACATTTCGTGAAATTGCTATTTAAGTAGCATATTCCAAAAAATAGCGACGCATGACAATTTCTAATTTTTACATGAAGTGTCTCACGAAAACCTGTATAAGAAAAGAATTTCGTCGCCGTCGATGGTGACAATAATGATGATAATAGTATCAACAACATCGAAGACGATGATAGTGATAATAATGCTGATAAGAATAGTATCAACAACAGCGATGATGGCGACAATAATGGTGATAATAGTATCAACAACAACGAAGACGGTTAAGACGATAATGTTGATAAGCAGAGTATCAACAACAGCGACGCCGATGATGATAAAAATAGTAATAACAACAGCCAAGACGACGATGACGGCAATATTAATGATGACACTAATAATATCATCAGGAATCACAGAACACTTCAAATGGCAGGAATAACATTGTTCATGGGTCATTCCTAAGTACGTAAAGAGCAGTATCAAAGCACTGTAATGGATATATTTTCATATATTTCCATACAATGCCAGCAGTTTTAGAAACAACTCCCTTTACACAGATATGTTTACACCATCCATTAAACTGTGAAATACATGTGACCTAAAGCAAGTCCATCATAATAAACAACTTTGTGTCTAATAAGAAAGCAATAGGGACGATGATAGTCAGGATAATATTGATGAGAGCAACAACACGACCAACAACAGCAACTACAGGAATAGTTTTGTTGAGAAGTATTCATTGGTTTAGATCATTAAGAAATATTCTGCTTTTAATAAACCGTGAGGTTCATTTCTGCTATCACAAGCCTCTGTCAATGTACCCTCTCTGCAACTATTTTAACTGCCTTCTTTCTTTAACATTCATTTTAATATCATCCTCACATCAAAGTTTACATCACACACGTGGTTTCTACCCCTAGATTTTCGAACTAAAATAAAATCTCCATTCGTGCTACATGACTCATCTATTTCATCCTCATTGATTTAACCACCTTAATATTTTCTCGTGTTAGAGTAGAGGTTCCTTGCCATGCAGTTTTCTTCATCCACTTGTTATGTACTCTCTCTGAATATTCGTCTCAGAATGTTCTTCTCAAATGTCCTCAGTCTGTCTGCTACTATGTACGCATGAGTTTGTGCTCACAGCCTCCAGTGATTATACATTTTTCCTCGGGTCCTGTGGGTTCCTATTTCGTACACAGCACCACAGTGTTGTGGTCTCAGCGGACGAGACATCATTCCGTCTCCATGGGACTAGCCACCCCTGGTGACAGACAACCCTCCCGGCAGCAGAGGGGCCGCTGCTAACGCTGTGCAGATGGCTCGCATCAATAACTAATATTTATTGCCAGCGGCTGCTGGTAACTTGGGCCCAAATGGGAGAGACGCAACTACAAGGTGACCGGTAAAACACGGCTACTGAACTCTCATACAGAGGATATTTGGCTTCCGATAGGATCAGGGATTTTTACTAACTTCACGGAGTCGAGTCCTTTTTGAGAATCCACTAGTTTCTCATCTACTAAGGAATTTCTTATAATTTAAGGAACCTAAAGCTCAAGTATCGTGTTCACAAAATCCAAACCGCTCCCTATCTACTAATCCAATCTTTATCACCTCAACCTATTTCTTTCAGATCCATCTTAATATTATCCTCCCACTTATATCTAGATCTTCCTATTGTATCTTTCCTTCTGGCTTTCCCACCAACAGGATGTTTGCTACAATTGGAAGTGTAAAGTCATTCCTGTGCTTAAATACGTAAGCACGATGCCACGAACCCATATGAGGAAGCGGAAGTTCGCTTCCTCCATCCAAACCCGTGGCAATACACGGGAGTAACTTGGCTAATTCTATAAGATCAAATATTGTTATAGATATTTAATAGTGTGAGCACTGCATTCCAACGCCTCTGTAACGCCAGGGAACACTCCAGGAAATCTTTTTCCGAGCCCTTTCAGTGTTGTTTTCACATTGCATTCAAGGTATCCAGATAATTCAAAATAAAACTCTGAATAATAATTTTAGTTTCTGTAACATGAAAATGTCACTCAGGCATGAACCAGACAAAAAGGACGGAAGCTTCCATTATTGATAATTATTTTTGTTCAATATTATCCCTTCCGAAAGTGTTATGTAGGAAGGTGCACTGTCGTGATGGGAAATGTTCTTGTCAGACCAATTATTTTTTTCTTTCAGAATGCACTCCTGTGAAATTTTCAAACAATAAGGACAAGGCGGTGGCACGCGGAAGCGTAGTTGGTTGAGGCACTATGCTACAAGCACTCGCGAGTTCTAGTCCCGATGAGGTGGATTTTTTCATTTGACCCGATTCTTCCAGCAGCGCTATGGCCCTGGACGTAAGGCTGACAAGCTTACCGTCATCTGTGAGCCGATTGTCTAGATAATGTGGAAACCTCAACATCTCGCAACCCTATGGACTTTCACGGCCTGTTACAAGGATAGATTTACCTAAGTACAACGATTATTTTATTATTTGTTTTGGAAGAAGGAAATTCGTAATGGATTTCAATAGGCGAATTACTTTGATATTTACATTTTCTCTGTGTAAGATATTCTGGACTTTTCCACTAGATTCCTTCGCAATTATTTCTGGATATCACTGGAAGACCCATGTCTGGTAACTAGCCATTATTTTTCTCTTTCCAGAATATCGGGTTCTTCGAAAATTCTAGGTGAAATTTCTGGAAAAACAATTTCTCTTCAATTTTAAAAAATAGAACATGGGACCAATAAAATATTTATTGCAATTACAAGACAAATTGGATTTCAGTGAGTGTTTGACACACAACTGGTAAATCAGGTAGTTATTTCATTCAACAGACTTTAACATGTAGGTGTTGCCAACTGCGGGACAAAAACATAAGTCCCGTCATTTAGCTACAAAACTATAAAAATAGTGCACTGGAAAGTAACGGAAGCCCCAGTTTTAAAATATATTCAATAATATAATTATTATTTCATCACTTAAGAAAGAAAGAACTTTCGAGTAGCTCCGAAAAAGGCATTTCTTACGACTTTGACATAGCACGACTCCAAGAAGGCATTACAGCGACTGAAACACAGCGTTCGCTATTTTATTAAATTCGTAGAGAGAAACAGTGGTTCTCACTTTTAAATTCATGGGTTTCCAAAGGAACACCAGGACACCGTCGTGAAATTCAATAACAGACAGTAATCATAAAAATCATTGTTCGATGTAGAGAGAAGCTACTCGGTTCAACGTGTGAAACATATCATGCTGCAGAACCAAGAAATATGTTACAAAGAAGCAAAAAGTGGCTGAGAGTGAGAGAAATATTGAAGAGCCGGAGTATAAACAACACAAAAACAGAGCTTTTCTGATAGTTTGGGAAGAATTGCGGCGCCTGCTCAATTATTGTATCCTGTGAAGTTTTTTTCCGTATCCAGGGGCTGGATGGTGGTTCTTAAAGGAGTTTCCTGTGTTAGCTGAAAGGAACCAATGCAGCCATCAAGATGACCTTAAATAAAGAAAAAAACACAAATGCTCTATTTAATGTATATATGAATATTAGGATTTTTATGTTCTTAAAAACATGAGACTAATATACAGCGAAGATGGCTGTGTCAGTTATAACAGTCATTTCTATAAATATATGCTTCAATTTGGAAGGTTTCTGTACGAACGTCATTTTACTTTCATAAGAGCCACTAACAAAGGAATGTGCGTATAAAAGTACGTATACAATAATTTTTCTTCGGAATTTCATTAGCTATTATAAAAAGATGGAAGATACGTACAAAATCATATTTAAAAGAATTCAAAGAGTCCTCTTGGGATTTGGATGGCATCTTAACTGTTACAGTTGTCTTAACAATAATAATAATAATAATNTTTTTTTTTTTTTTAAATTCGCATAGTGGGAGGGGGGGGTGGGGTCCAGCTGGGTCCACTCGGCATGTCGGCCACTGATTGGCCTATTGTACATGCCCCGGTTGATTAAGATCATGGAGAATTTGGTGGAATGGAGACTGGCAGGAGAAACCGAAGTACTTGGAGAAAACCTGCCCCAGCGCCACTTTGTCCATCACAAATCCTACTTGACCAGACACGGGCTCGAACCCGGGCCGCCGCGGTGGGAAGCCAGCGACTAACCGCTTGAGCTATGACGCGGCCTTAATTAAAGGTTAGTACTTGAGGAAAAACACATTAATGCATATAAGGAAAAAACAGGCAAACAAACAAAGTAATAATAAGAATTTAATGAACATGAATCTAATAATAATAATAATAATAGGAACAACAGACGACGGCGAGGACGACAACAACAACAGTGACAGGAAGAACGTGTAAACATGGCCACATCTCACATTTCGTAAACATAAACAATTGCATAATATTAGATAAAACTTCTATATTTCTCATAAATTTAAAGGAAATTTTAAGCACTTACATTTAACGTATGATTTCCGGAGATAACCCATAAGGACCGAAACATAAAAAGAAGTCAAATAAATTATCTCGCTAAATGGTGCTATTTTTAAGACCATTATCAACTNTGATGATGATGATGATGATGATATCAACTTGGGACATGTAGGTGTAGATAGGGTAATCCTGAATCGAATCTTGTATGATAAAATTGTGGGGATTTGGAATGGATTAAAGTGGCTCATGACAGATCCAATGGTCGCAATTTATAAATACGGTAATGAACCTTCAACTTTAAAAGTGTTGGAATATTTTTAATCCTCTGAGCAGATGTACACACTTTCATAAATGTTCTGCACACTGTAATTAGCCAGTCAGTTTGTTAGTTAGTCTGTATATCGTCTTCGTCTGTTCAAACAATGGGATCGTGGGTTCGAATCCCACTTGAGGCATGGATGTCTATGTGGGTTTATTCTGTGTTCGTGTTGTTCTATAGGACGTCTATTGCTAGGCAACGGAGCCGTAAACATTCTTCTTAACAACAGAAAACGGTGCTTTCCGTGGGGTCCGCCCCGAGGCTATATAACGAGGATCTGATGCAGCTACAATGCGAATTTGGTCGAGTTCTGGAGATGGTAGTCAAAGGTGATTGAGAAGAAATGGCAAGAAAGGAATTAGACCGTGCCAAGAATTCATGTGTGATTTGAAGTTACAGCGAGAATGTGATAAATTCGTTGCCAGGAGAGGACTAGCTAGTGAAGTTAGTGAACTGGAAAGTGTGTAGAATAGCGATAGCGCTGTAATTGTCTGCAGTCCCGAACCGTGTAAGTGTATGAGGTGCAATAAATCCAATCATCCATAAGTCACGCATAACCCCTACACCTGACAATATGGTACGTAAAATCTAGTAACGTAATGGTCTAGGTCACTAACTGAAGATGACAAACTTTCATTCTCATAGTGGAGTATACCTATTTTATTTTATTGCTAGTGGGGTGGGACTAAGTCCCTTGCACTGCGGCCACTTCTGGCCTATTGTACCAGCCCCAGATGATAGGTGAGGGTGAGTGTGGAGCAATTGGTGGAATGAAGATTGGCAGGGGAAACAGAAGTACTCGAAGAAAACCTGCCCCAGCGCCACTTTGTCCACCACAAATCCCACTTGACTAGACCCGGGATCGAACCCGGGCCGCGGCGGTGGGAAGCCAGCGACTAACCGCTTGAGCTATGGCACGGCCTGGAGTATACCTATGGTACAATGTAGTCCCTCAGTTGTCTGAAGTTGAAAGCCCTGTATCAAGCATCTCTTTCGCCACACAGACTTCAAGCACGTGACACAAACACAGTGTCGTTCATATCTGATTGAATGCATCCCCACAGAACAAACAAACGCTTTCACTATAAATGGAACTCCTTGTGTCTGTTCTTCCTTCATTCTGGGGTACCAGCCAATGTGAATTCCCACTTATAGCTACTCCAGAGGATTTATCCTTAATTTTAAGCTGCCCCACTCCTCCACACCACTCTTGCAGCCATTTTGAGTTCCAGCTCCCGTATAATTATATGGGGTCATTTATTTTCATTCCTGCACTTAAAGCGATGGTAAGCTATTTCATGGCTTTGGGGACAAGGCTAGCCCACCCTCATTACTTCCGACTAAACTTGTAGTATCCTTGATTGTTACCTCTTACGTAAACTGGAATATGTTCCAAAATTCTCACTTCTGAGACAAATTATTAGAAGTCAAAAAACAAGCAGGAATAGGATTAGAGACACAGTCAGGGGAATCCCAGCTGCTTTACTACAGAATAAAGTGTGTAATGCGTAACTATTACAGCACTGTTCAAAATGTACCACATTTCAAGGCTAACGTTTCTGTGATAACCTTATTAGCCAACTAGCTAAGTCACTATTTTTTTTCTGTGGCGCTACAGCCCCAATTTGGGCCTAGGCCTACCTCCATGAAACTCTCCGTTTCACTTCGGTTTACTAGATCTTACACATTCGGTAGGACTCCTTGGGCGAGTGATCAGCTCGTCGCAAGGCCTCTACCTGTAGACAAACACAGGAAAACGCACACAAACATCCATGCCCTGAGTGGGATTCGAACCCACGATCCCAGCTTCCAAGCGAGCGAAGACAGTGCATGCCTTAGACCGCTCGGCTACCGTGACCGTGACTATAGCGTACAGAATTACATCTGTAATGTTCATAGTTGTTCATATGATCAAAAAATTCTCAGCGTTTTATGTTAACTGGGGGAGCATTACCGTTTTCATAAACACCTCTCACTCTATCCTATCCTGAGCCAATTGACTCCAGGTCATTTCCTCAAAATAAAGTCATAAGATGCATCTCTCATATACGTCCAAGTCCCCCAAGTTTCTTCTTCTCTTGAAGATATCTGACATAAAGTTTGTGTGCATTTCCTATATCTCCCATGAGTACTGCACGTGATGGCCAGTTTCATTACCCTAATTATATTGAGCGAAGTTTATACACTCATGAAGTTGTTCGTTACGAAGTTTTGTTTATATTCCTCTTACTTCATTTCTTATATAAAAACAGAAACAAACTCAGTGGTGTTAAACCGGAAGCGAACTATACCGACCGAGCGACCGCTGCTTGTCGGCGAAGTTAGTGCCAATTTTAGCGGATAGAGGGTGTCGCATGGTCAGCTCAACGGATCTCCACGGCCGCTAATTTCGGTTTTCGAGACCGGAATCGCCATTTCCTTGAAACAGCTCCTCATTTATCCTCATGATGCTGAGTGGACCCCGTTCCAGACCCACTACCTCTCAGAAAAACTGGTATCGTCGGGAATCGAACTCAGACCTCCGGATCTGTCGCCAGGAACTCGGACCACTAGACCATAGAGGCGGTCACTTCCTTTCTTAAAGGCAGAAATATTCCCCTCAGCACCGTGCTCTGCAACAACCTCAATCTTGGTTCTGTCCTATGAGTGCGACACCATACCAAAATGAGAAAACAGATGAATGTCACTCATTTAATTATTCAGGTACTCAACTAGGCAGTTCAATTTCTTAAATGGTGTACGAATTAAGTTTTTATTCTTCTGTAAAGCGAGGGAGTATAATAACATACCATGCGAAGGGGCCTGATGTAAGTTAATATTAGGTGGTGCGCCAGGAGAGATAGAAAAGCGATGTCGGTTTCGTGTTGCATTTTGCTCCGAGGAGAGCAATTCTTCCAGTTAATCATCATTATATAAACCACACATAACAACAGCAGCATACATGACATTATATATGAGTAGCTAAGGTATATAAAACGAATAAAATAACCTATCCCAGCTAATTTCATCCGTTAGGTATTGTACATTGCAATTAAACACTATAATTCCCAAAGGTACCTGCCTACGTTAGTTTCTCCATGCTAACATAGGAATTGTTAGACTAAATTTCTCTGGATTTTTTATTTACCTTAAAAAGAGGTGCCTGGTTTTAAAGCTGCCTGTGATATATTGCTCACAATTCAACGTGGGGGCGGAAATTAGGATTAAAGGGTTTAGGTGCACAAAACGCCTTTATCTGCAGAAGCTAGGAATATCTCTTTTTCGCCAGATATATAAATTATAACTTTATGAATTATAACTGCTGATACATGTACGTTAGTAAAATGATTAATTCTGCGTAAATGGCGTGAACAGTGTAATTGTTTATTAACATGAACAAATGGAAACATGACTCAGGAAATTGAAATCAAACACCCAGAAATATCGGATCTATGGCAAGACATCGCTGTTCTCCATAGCGTCTAGACCAGGTCTGGGGTTGATGCAGCCTCCTATCTTATGGGTACAGGGGACGATTTTCCCTGGAGTAAAGTGGCGGTGGCGTGAAACTGACCACTCACCTCCATCTAGTAGCGAAGTCAGAGATGTTGGAGCTATACCTCCACTGCGATCACAGTTGCTGCGCGGTCTAAAGCATGAACTTCCTTCGCCCGCTCAAACATTTGGATCGTGGGTTCGAATTCCACTAGAGGCATGGATGTCTGTGTGGGTTTATTCTTTATTTATGCTGTTCTGTGTGCAGGTAGCGGCCTAGCGACGGGCTGATCCCCCGTCCAAGGAGTCCTACCGACTGTGTAAAAGATCTAGAAACTGAGAAAGCGGCCAAGATCCAACAAAGGGCTGTAGAGCCACAGATAGATACCTCCATCCCTCCACATGTCTTCATGCCATTGTGCTTAATTAATTAAGCATAAGGGTTGAAATAAGAGTCTATAATTTCTGGCATTGCAAACGCTCAGGCGACACGACACATATTGTTCTTATGAATATCTACACCTCATGAATAATTAGGGCATTTAACACAAGATAGATTTAGATTGGTCAATGAATTTTTTTCGGAACATAACAGCAGTCTTTAAATTGTCGACTCTGCGTAACATCGAATGGAATAGGAAGATAATTGCAAACTGTGCGTATTTAGAAGCATCACACAGAGGGGCTAAACACACACAAACGATACCCCGGAGCGGAGTACAAGTAACCAGCCCAGATGCAAACCCGACACCTCCCATGCACAAACATTACAGCGTGAGCTATCCAGATATAGGCGTTCTGTAACAGTTGCCATGAAATCATTCAAGTGGTTTTAGTGCGTGTAGTCGAGCCTTCAAATTAAATATAAAACAAACACCATCGCAGCAAAATCGCTTTGTTCTGTGGCATTTTTCCAATACCACAAAATTTTGAAGTACTGGAGTTGTGTCAATCAAATTTAAATATCCCTTCGTAGTCTTTTGCAAACGAACAAAATGATGTCAAATGTATGAATTAATTATAACGTCATTTGGACAGCTGAACACTAAAAAATCACTTAACTGAACTTACTACTGACTGACTATATAAATAAATTCATCTGTCAGAATGCTTGTTGATCACAAAGTAGTCGCTTGGCTGAGCAAGAAATTGTAATTATAATTAAGTTTCCATATCATACGAACAAAAGCCCGCCAGCAGACCTTAACCTGAGTCAATTCAATGAAGTTCAGGCCCTTATACCCTTCTAAATTAATTCAACTTAATAATATTCTACTCTCTACTTACATGTCTCCCAAGTAATTTCCTTCCTGCAGGTGTTCCGACCAAAATTACTGTATCAATTTCTCGTCCTTTCCATGCGTGCTATATGACCCACCTCGCTCACATACCTTGCCCACATCGAAATGTATGAAGTTCCTCACAGTACAATTTCCTCCATTGCCATGTAGCTTCCCTAGCATCCTGATTTCAAACACCGGTAGTCTAGGTTCCTGAACTGTCCAATCCACATTAAGTAAACAGGCACCTTAAATACTTTACATAAATCAATGGAAAAGGATAAGTCGTTATAGCAATGAACTATGAGCTGAAAGGCCGAGGTTCGATTCTTGATTTGTCTCTGCTCCACAGCGTCCAAACTGACTCTGAGGCCCACCTAGCCTCCTATCAAATGGCTGACTGTAGCGACTTCCCCGGGTGTAAAGCGGCCGGTGTGTTAATCTTACCACTCACGTCCAACTAGTCCTAAGATCAAGAATGGTCAAGCTATACTTCCACTCCCCCCTCCATCTTCATGGCGTGGTGCTTCATTATTAAAGCACAGGGGCAATTTTACCTTATTTCACTGGTCCTGTAGCCCCCTTGAGCCCTGGCCTCTGATTTTCAGTTACATGATCATTTTACAGACGGCAGGACTCCTTGGGCTAGTGATCACCTCGTCGCAAGGCCTATCTAAACACAGAGTAAACGCATACACATACCAAACATCCATGCCTTGTGTGGGATTCGAACCCACGATCCCAGCTTCCGAGTGAGAGGAAACAATACATGCCTTAGACCGCTCGGCTACCGTGACTGGCACAACTTTATCTTAACGACAGAGAAGGTCTCAGTCACTCGCAACTGTTAACGCATCAATATGACCTCATGCAAAAGTAGCAACAAGGGGAAATTTTACTCGAAGGCAGTCATTGTGACTCATGGATAATTGCTCTATGTGTGTCGTACTGCACAGCACAGATAACAATGTACAAATGTAATTATCATTAGCGCGTCTGCATAAGCTTATTCACGATATAAGAATGGATGCATTTAGGTGGTATTAACAGAGAATTGACGTCATAATCAACTAAATTTAATATATGCAATTAAGCGTGTTAAATAATGTAAGTTGTCGGAAATATTCCATTTTGTTAAACTGTTTTATTGCTAAAAATACACAAATGTAATCTAGTAATGAAATAGTAATATCTCTAGCTGTCGTATAACACTGTACAGCGAGTCACGTCTCGTGCTCAGTTGACAGATGGCAGTCCACGACTGCCAGCTGAGAAATATTTTGGATGCAGTATGTATATTTTCCAGAGGCGTATTTTGATTCTGAATTGAGTGCTAACATTTCGCAACGTAGAGCAAAAAAATCTTGACAAACGTAATTGAGAACTATTATTTACTTGAATTTACTTAAATATACATATTTTAGACTTTTTTTTAATTCGCTTAGTGAGGGGTGGAGTCAAGCTGGGTCCCCTCGGCACGACGACCACTGATTGGCCTATTGTAGCCTGTCCTGGGTGATTATGATAATGGAGAAATTGGTGGTATGAAGATTGGCAGGGGAAACCGAAGTACTCGTGGAAAACCCGCCCCAGCGTCACTCTGTCCACCACAAATCCCACTTGACCAGACCCGGGATCGAACCCGGGCATGGGAAGCCAGCGACTAACCGCTTGAGCTATGGCGTGGCCTCATTTAAACTTAAGAGAATATGTAAATCTCCATCCTTTGCTCCTCCGAAATTAGCAAAATATGATAAAATTAAAAAACAATTGCACTTTCTGATAAAATAAACGTATTGGAAACATATTTAAAATTGCACGTGACTGAGTGTCTATAGACCGGTTTTGGATTGATGATAGGATTCATTGGACTCTCTGATACAGAGCGTGACTTCATTTTACAATTCACTGTAACAGACAGACACACACACTCACACACACACAGACACACAGTCACATGTTCACTAGCAGTTGCTCGGTGGCGGCTTCCAACAGCGGACGTTAACCTCCATCTTGGATCCCGAACTGTCCCAGGCCTCAGCTACCAGCTTCTCACAGCAACAGCTCAGAACGACTGAAGCTCAGCAGTTCTCTAACTGACTACCTCAGTCACTCACCAACCAACTCTTCACTTCGCTCAGCTCAACTCAACTCAACCAACTCAACTCAACAAAACTAACTGGCCGACAGAAGACTGCCAAATTGCTGCTGGCCCTCGTCACCACAGTTATTTTGGTACCGATTCTCAAGTGACTCATGACCATATTTTACTGTCTGACGACTCTGGGAGCCTTCACCTTGAATCTGACTCAACTAACTAAATGTCCTGCTTATAACATCTCGGCACATACCGCGTAGAAAACACCGTTTCCTATTATTGTATCCTCTTGTTGCCGTATAATTATTGCATTTGTGTCTGTTAGTGGAGTCGCTATGTAGCAATGGCTGTTGTATAATAGCTTGTTTCACGGTCGTTGCCTAGCAAAGGGTCTACATGCCACAACAGAAATATCTTAAAAAGAAACTAGGATAGCACCAAACATCATATTTCTAAGCAGAAGGTGCATATATTTCATTTTATCTATATTTCAAATTATTTACTATTTTCTGTGCAATGAACAATTTTTAGCTTACTTTCCTTATTTTGAAGAAATAATTAGATTATTTTCCTTATTTTTAAATTATGAAAGTAGGCTTATGCAATCTCCATGCTGTCTGTGTATCACAACCTATCAACTTTCGAAGCTTGGTATGTACATCATGGCACCTGAGCTCATATCAGAAACGTAATTCATAAATCCCTCCCGTCAGTCTCTGTATGTGTATCCCCTTACCGTTGCTAGACAAGGGCTCAGTCGAAATATTACTGAGGCAATAAAATATGTGCAACAATATAAGTATTGGTGGACGTATCGTTTCTTAATCTGTCAGTGCCGTATCAAAGAGAGTACGGGGTTAGTTCTTCCCAGAACTTCTTGTTAAGAAAAGTGGCAAATTCTATTTGAATTTAACGTGAAGCAGGGCTCAAGTTGGACCGAATAAGTTTGTTACAATGCATACATCGGCAAGTGATCTAACCAGCCTTTAATATGATAACACATCAGCGTATACTAAACTATATTTCTACAACGTCCTCGTGGAAACTGAGACACTTTTCGTACGTCATAATGGTGGGAGGTTTATATCACGTTCTCACAGCAATCCTACTCTCTGATCCACAGTTCCACTGATTTACGCCCCATATCTTTAACAATGGGCCCCTAAGTCATAAGTCGATAATCTATATTCGCTGCTGAGGAGACGTGTAGGAGGCCGATACTAATTTCGGCGTGGAACAACAAAAATCCATGAAAAAAAAGCCTGTTACTAACTTGTACCGACGAACTATTCATGCCACGGTGTGGTAACCATCTCTATTTCCTTGAGCTAAAGGTAACAGTAAAGTTATCCCTGTGCTTAATTACTTAAGCACCAAGTCGTGAAGATGTATGTGGGAGTGGAGGTATAACTCGATCATTCTTAACCTCAACACTAGATTGAGGTGAGCTGTCAGTTTCAAGCCCCTGACGCTTTGCTCCGGGGAAACAACCCACGATACGGGTGTGCCCTAAAGCCGGTTTTGACGTTGTGGAGAGGAGAGAAATTTCTTGCCCCTCGATTTCTCGATCGTGCAGCCTGCATCCTAGTCGACATACCGACTGAGCTATCGCAGCTCCTCTCTTTAAGGGCCATGTAAAAATGGTTCATTATATGTGTAATGACGAGGGAAGATAAATGGTTTATAAGCTTGGTTTCTGACTGCCCTTTATATAAATGCTGGCCCACTTACCAGGGTCAATTCAGTTTTTCTCCGAAAAATATATAAATTGGATTGAACATATTCTGGCTATAGAAGCAGATTATTCCAAACCGTAGCTATCACTGAAATGAACACCACAAACCTGTGCATAGAAAGATTGCTATTATTCAGAATTATTCAAAAAGGGCACAGAAGAGGAGGTGTTATAAACCACAATATAATTCACCGGAATTACGTTAGGTCCAACAACAACAACAACAACATATCAAACAACCAACGACATTCATAAGCGTATCATTGTAGAGGTGTGATTTTAAGGGCCCTTCAACCCTAATGAATATGGTACCACTCTGATATTCTCTCTCTCTCACGCTCTTTCCATCCCTCAAATTCATTCATATACGAAGCACAACACAAGCATAATCAATGGGCTTTTCACTAATTCAGAATCTCGTCAAGAGAGTGCAGCTAACCCACCTCTCAGAGCCCACCACCTCACTTTCCCAAACCCGCAGTGCAATATGAACACGGTGAGCTTGTGTTCATGTAGTTTTGTGCTGTAGCGATTGAAGTGTTGGGAAAAGTCAACTACTGTAACATAATGAATCTGAACAAGCCAATAAAATACTGTATACGTCATAAAACGGTAGGGATATCCACACACTGTGTATTATGGTACTCAACCGAGTGGTCCCATGCATCTAGTGGGACTTATACTGGTAAATTCCGGTAATAAAACCGCCTATTTCCATGCAATATGGTAATAAAGTACATTTTCTTTCATATCTTCACTTCGTAATTCATTTATTTTTTGTTTTTATAATGAGGAATTGTATCGTTGCCGCAGCTTTCTTAGCGTTGCTAGGGTAAGTTATGTTGGCCGGGGAAGAGGTCCAGTTGAGGCTGAGAACTCAGGGAAACCTAGCAGAAAGCGGTCACTAGAAATATCGAGAAGGATAGGGCGCTGGGGGGGGGGGAAATGTTTGTATCCGTTGTGAGGATGGCAGAGCTCAAGATAAGTGGAATTGAAATGTCTCAGGATACTGACGGACCCTTGTCAGTGACGTAATGAATTTTCGTGTTCCATCACAAGATACAAATTCTTAAATGGCTGATCCAATACCAGCTTCTTAGGAGAGACTCCTCTCCATGGTGCTATCAAATTGCAATTAATTAACTCATTATCATGGCTTCGGTTTTAGTGGTTTTGGTTTTCGGATTCCATAGCATGATAATTATTTAATTATTCTCGTAATGAGATTAGTCCTTTACGAGGCTGCAACGATGACTTAGATTATAATGTGTAGAATGAGGCTTAATTGCAGTTCGTAATGACTAACTCTTGGTATTATTAAGAGTTAAAAACGCCGTAAGAATCTCAGTAGGCGGAAAATTTGAATTGGAAACTCTCCAATTATTAATCACGAGAAATGTACTTTTTACGTAAATACTTTTCGTATGAAAATTGTACGCCATAAAGTTCTTGCTTACGTAACTCATTCAATTCTGTTGCAACTTCAAGTGTTCATAACAAAAATAACACTACGGTAGCTGAATCTCTGCGTTCAATACCGGTTATGCCAAAGCTTGTCATATTACTCGATCCTAAGCCAGTTATGTCACCCTCACAGTATCTTTCCATAAGATCTAACATCGTCTCTCCTCATCAATACTCCAAGTAATATTTATTCAATTTATCTCTCCCCCCAATAATTTTGTACGTATTTCTTGTATCCCACGGCCCATCTTCGTGCCAGTCTCATTGAAGACTCTTGCATTTCACTTCTTAACAATAATAGACTATAAAACCCACAAAAATTTCAAAACACGTAGACCAGTTCTGATGGATTCATAACAATTTCAGGCTCTAAAAGTCAAGGAGGATGAGGTGAACAGGTTATGTAGCACGAATGGGGGAGACGAGGAATGCATGTAGGATATTGGTGGGAAAGCCAGAAGGAAAGAGACCACAGGGAAGACCAAAGCGTAGGTGTGTGGACAATATTAGAATGCATTGTAGAGAGATAGGATGGGATGGTATGGATTGGATAGATCTGGCTCAGGATAGGGATCAGTGGAGGGCTCTTGTGAACACGGTGATGAACCTTCGGGTTCCATAAAATGCTGGGAAACTCTTGAGTAGCTGCACAATTGGCGGCTCCTCAAGAAGGGCTCAGCTCCATGAGTAAGTAAGTAAGTAAGTAAGTCTGCTGTAGATTCTCGAGTGATGGAACATGAACACTGACAGTTCTTCCATGTTCCTATGATTCCTTATTCCTCCTTTGTCCCACATATATACTAAAGCTTCATTCATACATTATATAACGACGCCATATTTACTATGGAAGTTAATGACATGACATAACTTTCCTATCCTACATAAGGTCGAACTTTTTCTGCTGAGACCCTTTTTCAGCGATTTGGAAGATATTACAAGCTGAGTTAATTTTAAATAAAATGGATATAAATCATTTTTGCAACAAACGTGTTTCGAAATTGATTTCAAAACATTTTATCCCCTTCTGTACGTGTGCATGTAACATTCCAGAACATAGAGACAAAAAAAAAAAGAGAAGAAAGAAAAACAAAAAAGGACCTTGCAGACACACGGAATAAACCCCTTCATACATTCCAGAGCCCACTACAAATCCAAAATGACTCCCCAAACACTTCACACCACTTCAAAATATCGCTTCATCCGTTGTCCTTCCCCTGCCCCGATTTTGCTCTCTCTCTAACCCCCTCATTGCTGTGTGTGGTAATTATACGAGCCTCGTGAAAACACTATGCTGGCTGGCGCTCTGTTTCAACACCGCCCTCAATCACTGGCATTTCGACATGCATGCCATTGACACACAGACTGCATGCTTTAAAACCACTTGCACTGAACTCATTCGCACAATTGAACAACGATACAGGCTGGACCAAGAAATGTAGCTGTCCTCGGTAATTTGAAAACAAAGCAACAGCAATCAGCGCTGGCACTTTCCGTGATGCTCATGTCCCAACAAAGAAACCCTTAGCAATTTATTGATTTATAAACAGAGGGCGAAGTGCAAAGGGAAGGAGATGAATATATACACATATATTTGCTCTTTACCACGTATATTTAAAGTGATTAAATCATTCGGTGCTACTAAAACAATTGTCGTTAAAGGACACCAACAAGGTCTGCTCTGATTAATACTTAGGTTCTATGTTTCCAATTGTGAGTGAAAAGAAAATATTTGTCCTTTCTTTCTCCACTTAAACGACGCTTGGTATTTTATTAATTTGAAGTATTATCTAAGTTACCACGGATACTGTATGAAAGAAAATAAAGATATAATTTATAGACACAAATAAATGACTCAGTCTGCAGTCAGCTGCTCAAACTGGTTTCTCGCTCGCGGATTTTTCTACCCTGAAGATGGAGGTAATAGGTTCCTGCGAAACGTCAGTTCACACAACATTTATACGGCGCCACATCCTAGAAGACGGTATTCTTAAAATTACTAAGAAAATTTTGAGATAGATAAATTGGGACATTAATTAATTAAATTAATTAATTAAAAATAGATCTAATTTTGTCTAAATCACTTTGGTAAGAAAATGTGTGGGAAGATATATCCTGGAATATGTAAATATAATTGGGGGATAATATTAAAAAGGTAGTAGACACATATATATAAATATGCTGAAATTATGAGATGGCTGAGAACGAAGTTCAGCGTATGAATTTTGTGAGTACAGTGATGAAACTGCCAATACCATAAAAAGGGAGAGATCTAAATTACATTCCAAAGCTCAAAGAAGATTCTGAATTACAGAGTTAGTTAGCAAGTATTTTAAATATAAAATATTATTTTATTATTATTACTACTATTGTTATAGTTATTATTGTTGTTATTTACTGTTATTTATTTTCTTTCGTATTTTTGCATCTGTTATGTATTCTACTGCTTTCCTGCAATAGACGACAGCAATTGGCAAGCACTCTAATAAATGAACTGATTAGAATTAAACTATTGCATTGGTATGGAAATACACCTGTAATTTGTGACTTTAATGATATTGTGCAAACTACTTAGATTATGTAGAATCAATTAATATTATAGCACAGATAATTAAATTCAGTTTTTGGGGGGATTGGGAGGCGGGGATCATGTTGTGGGTGAAACGGAAAATTGCCGGATATTCAGTTTCTTGGCCGATATTAAAATCGGAAACCTACCGAACAGTGGCCACCCTGTACAGATAAATGAAACACTAAAGCGCATAATTAGCCTACAGAAGCGATTAATTGCTCAGCTGATAAAAATTTACACGTCCTTTACGAATTCCGATATATCATTAGCATGTACACAAGAGAACGCCATTGGCCCCTGTTCTGAACTAAAAGAATTCAGTCCATAGAGGTTTAATATATTTAAGATCAGTTTCAATAGTATCCTGCCATCGATGCCTAGATCTTGCAAGTTGTCACTTTGCTTCTCGTTTCCCGGCAAATATTTTCACGCACTATTCAACCGTCTCGTGCTTGTTACATGCTCATAACACCTCATCCTTGTTGATCACGCTGGAAGTATTCTGAGAAGAGAACAATTTACGAACCTCTTGAAGATTTCTTTCTTCCGGCATGAAAGTCAACCGACGTTTTGGAGTAACATGTTATATCCCAGAAGACAGAACTCTTCATAAGCACTGCTGTGAGAACCTCAGTTTCTACATACTGACTCTCCATTTTCTAATAATAATATCCAGCCTCTTCGCATTTCCTTATTCGTAATGGGAAATTTTATACACTCGCGTTTAATTAAATAAGCAGGAAATATTTTATGACTACTGTTTGTGCTGCCGATAAGCTCCAACAATATAATATAAAAATATTCAATGTTTATCTGTAGTGTCGCGCATGTACCTTTCAGCAAGATTTGCATCTGCAATTAATTAACTTCAAGATTAATAAAGAATTCAAAATTACATGCAACAAACTTGGAAAATACACATATTAAAAATACTTAATCGAAATTAAAACTGCCTCTACTTAGTATGGATGAGTATAATATTCAACATCATCATCGACAAAACAGCAATTTTTGAACCACATTCTTCCTTAGAATATTCTCCCACATTTGTTATCCGGTATTCACTTTTTCGGATTTCACAACAATAAAAAAAGTAAAACACTCCTTGTAACAGGCCGTGAAGGCCCATAGGGCTATGAGACGTTGAGGGTCCCACATTATCTAGACAATCGGCTCAAAGATGACGGTAAGGTTGTCAGCCTTACGCGCCAGCCGCGCTTTACTCCTCAGGAAAATTATTTAATTAATTACTGGTACTCATTTCTGTTAGAGGCTGAGTCAACCCCAAGGCCATAGTGCGGCTGGAAGGATTAGGCCTGTTAAAAAAAAACCAATGACCTCATCGGGACTTGAACCCGTGACCTTTCGGCTTGTAGCATAGTGCCTCAACCAACTAGGCTACTATAATTATTTTAAAATAGTTTGGTCGCCTCTTACGACTTGGAGGGCTGCGGTGGACGTATCCTAACCCGCCTCCACACGGGATGAGGATAATATTTGTTGACTTTTATTTATAATTTATCTGCGCTCTCAGATTATTCAACGTCTCGTGATAGTGTGAGTAATGGACAAAGAATTTGAAATGATTTGGAAGGAATCGAGCCTGGCCTAATGTGGTATACTATCCCAACATTTGGTTGAAGAGACGGAAGGAAACCTGGAGAAACATAAGGGAGAACAACTGAACAGGTGAACCGGCCGAGATACGAACCGGCCACATTTAGAATACAAGTTGAAGGAATTACTACTTGGGCCAGATTGCTTGTTATTATATATGGATTTTTGCCTCCAGGCCCCCTGTAGACATTGACAGCATGGCGCTGTAACACAGGGAAAAGTTTAGCTCGATGGGAAACTTTGTTTTATGCGTGATTACACCGCAACATATATATAATAAAGTATCAGGTAGCAACTCGCAAACATACAGTGAAAGTGTCCACGCTTTCACAGTCACCCTGTACCGGCGCGGCGAATCACCCCCGTTTCCCATCAAATTTTCCAACGTATGGTCGAACATTATAGAAGCCGGACAGCGTTATATCTGTTCCAGAGGTCAATAAGCTTTCAATAAGTGGTTCCTCGTTATACACGAGAGCTTACTGAACACACCCCTTCCTCCCCACATACGCGGCATCAAAAATTATACTTTCCCTCTCCATGAGTCTGATTTCCGAGTGTAAATGACCGCTAGTTCGCATCTGAATCTAATCAACGGGGTCCACCTGATTTAGCCGATATTCACTGCTCGCAACAATCAGATTGCATCATCAATATGGCACCAGGCGCACAACACGAGTCCATATGCAGCATACAAGAAATTTGTTTTAATTATAATTTCCATAATATTATTATCATAAAAGTGACTTCGACAGGACGTTGGTACATATTATTATTATTATTATCATCTCTTGTCACAGGTTTATTTCCTGGTATTCCTTTTCTTGAACCAGTGATGCACCTCACCACTCAGGCTTCAAGCTTCGCACTGTAGCACTTTCCGTAGTTGTGTGATGTTCCCAGGATAGCTGTTTTTGCAGCGAATCTATGGAGTGCTTTCCAGGAATTAGTTCCAAATATTTTCTCAACCCTCTCGTAACTGTACCCGTGGCTCCAATAATTACTGGTATCACAAAATATTTCATGTTCCACATTCGCTGAATTTTGATGCTTAAATTTTTATATTTTAATTTCTTCTCTGCTTCTTTTTGTACTACATTCCTTTTCCGATGGTACTGATACGTCTATAAGTATGCAAGTTTTCTTTTGCTTGTTTTTAATTATTATGTCTGGCATGTTTGCCAGAACCTCTCTGTCTGTTTGTACGCCTTGGTTCTATAACACCGTTATTATTTTTATTATTATTATTATTATTATTATTATTATTATATACTTTGATCTTATCCCAAAGGCCGAGATTATAGTCGGTATAGCGACTGGCTACAGGCTGGATGACCGAGGGGTCGGAGTTCGAGTCCTGGTAGGGTCAAGAATTTTTTCTTGTCCACGTCGTGCAGACCGGCTCTGGGGCCGTCCCAGCCTCCTATCGAATGGGTACCAGGGACTCTTTCCCCGAGGGTAAAGCGGCAGGGCATGAAGCTGACCACTCACCTCCAACTAGTGCCGAAGGAAAGAGAGTATGGAACTACATATCCACTCCACCATACGCCTTCATGGAGTTGTGTTTAATTAGTCAAGCACAGAGACAACTTTACTTTTTACTTTTATTATTATTATTTCTCTGTTACAGCTGAATTGCCCTGGTGAGCACCGGAAGAGTGAAGTCTCTTACAGTGCGTATGTACTAATGGCATGGGGGATTCCACGTAAAACTTTCGCTGATCTCATAACTGGGCTTATTAAAGTAATTTAAGAATTGGAATTGATACTTCACACTGCAATTGTTTTACTCGTTTTCTATTATATCACTCTTAAATATTTAAATTAGTTTATGTTCCATTACAAATTGACTTGCTTCTCATACTAACGCTGTTAAGCATGAAATTAATTTTAAACCGATACTGAATCATAAAATAAGACATATGAATTACAAAATTCATAATTATATTCAAAGCTACAGTGAATAAAATTATAACAATTACATAATAAATACATCTTTGTTTTCATACTTGTTTCCAAAAGTTAAAAGTATTCATCAAACGAAAGGCCTGGAAGTGGAGTGTTTCAAATTGAACATTAATACAATTCAACGCCCTCAATACAACTGACACTTCCACATTTACAAAACAGCTCTACAATTAATTTGCAAAAGGAAATACGTTACCGTTTATGACCGGCTGGGTGGATTTCGATTGCTATAACTAGCTATGTACAGCGATGGTGGGAGGGGTCAGGTAGCTAACAAGTACAACTGGTGCTGTGTGTTTTCGAGTACCAGTAACATTATGAGCGAGCCAGATCCTATTCTCAATTGATGTGTAGAATTTTGACAGGTTGCTAGGACTATTATTACATAGTTTCATGTATCCAATCTAGTGAAGAGCTGCGAACACTGTAGCTCTGATGATTTTTGTGGTGACCCGTTGTGATCATGACAAGTGGATGAGACATTTGATGATGAGCTGCATTTTATTGGCAGACGTAAATATCAGCTTTTTGAAGAGAGAAAAATGTACATATGCAACCCTCACAATTGTATGTATAAATTATACAGGACACTGGCTGCAGGGCTGTATTGAGCTGTCCTTTTGCCTTTATTAGCAGAGCTGATACACTTGCAGTGGGTACAGGGCTACACCAAAGCAGACATTACTTGAAGAAAGCAGTCTTCTGGGAATTGGACCGTGTATATGTGGTGTTAACCGACGTTTCGGAGGAACGTCGGTTAACACCACATATACACGGTGCCAAATCCCAGAAGACTGCTTTCTTCATAGTCACCGCCGTGAAAGCCTAAAATCTTACAGACATTACTTCGTCACAGATATAAAAATGTTCGCTTTCATGTAGAGCTCGGTGATTTTCGAGGAATTCACGTTCAGTATTTAAATTTGGTGTGGAGAAGAATATAAAAGCGATAAATGATATTACAGAAATGCTCTTACTGGAATGTAAATAAATTTGTCTAGGAGTGACATGAATAATATGAACACAACACAAAGCCAAAGTCATCAATGTCTAACATGGGACTGATTTGTATGTAACATAAAAATACTCATTATATTGCGACATGGAAGCCGAAAGACCAGAATAGTGAAGCGAGAATGGAAGACCGTTGCTAGGCAAGGGAACCGAAAATACCCCTCTGCGTCAACGAATGCACACGCAACAACAGATGAACTGATGTGCCATTGCTAGATAAAGCGGCGTTTTCTATGCTGTCAGAACTGAGATCATATAACGAGGCCCCATTTCGCCAGTCAGAGTCAGGGTTACTTAACGACTGGCGGTTTACCGCCATACACTTCGGCTTGGTGCCAAGCCCCTTGAGACGCACGACCATTATTTATTTTCTACTGAACATTTGTGGTTATAGTCCTTATGTAACATCCTTTCTCACGAAAGGATGCGTCTGTCTTTTATAATTGCTGCTGGTCCTCGCCAGCACAGTCATTCACGGGTTCGAGTGCCGCGGAACTCATGACCATACTTTACTGTCTCAGTTACGAGATTTCCATAACGTGGAGGGTAAAATCCCTTTATTTATATTCCCCAGGAACAGGGTCGCCCAGCTACACCCCCATAATCCTGTAGACCTATGTTATATGTGCGATACGTACATGTGATGAAGGCGAAGCCTAATCATAAGAGACAAACCATCTTCTCTTCAGGGAGGATGTTACATAAGGACTACAACCGCAAGGGTTCACTTCCAAGAATTCTGTGATCTAGTCTCAAGGGGCTTGGCGCCAAGACGAGCTGATTGACGATAAACCGCCAGTCGTAAAGTAACTATGACTCTGACTGTGACCGTAAGACTTAGAGAGTGTCTTCACTGGTTGCATCCTTCTGTGTGTTCCAGATATATAGGAATTATGTGTACCGTCAACACAACAAATATTCTCGGTTTTAATATTCCATCTTTATTCTTGCTACAGGTTTCCGTCTTACAAGATCATCATCAGGCAGTTATATATAGGAATACATACAGTTATTGAACTACCGATATGGATCCAAACCAGTGCAACGTGTCGTATAATACATAACAGGTATTTTTTTGCCTCAAGTTGGTATTACAATTATCTTTTATCTTTTTTTTTGTATCTGCTATTTTAATTGCAATACTCCACTCGTTCGGAAGCCAGGATCGTCGGTTCGAATCCCACACATGGCGTAGATGTTTGGTATGTGTATGTGTTTATTCTGTTTTTGTGTTGTTCTGTGTTTAGGTAGAGGCATTGCGAGGAGCTGATCACTGGTCCATGGAGTCCTACCGTCTGTAAAAATGATCATGAAACTGAAAATCAGAGGCCACGCTCCCAAGGGGGCTGTAAAGCCAGTGGAAAAAGTCATCCAATTATATGAAAACACATAACCATTTAAGTTGAGAAGGTGTCGGTGTATAACCAGGGAATAATTAAATTAGTAGATTTTTAACTGGCTCTTCAATGAAGCAAGGTCTATAATCGCTCTATGGCTCTACAGCCCTTTATTGGACCTTGGCCGCTTTTTAAGTTTCTTAATCTATACAGTCGGTAGTACTCCTTAGACGGGGGATCAGCCCGTCCGAAGGTCGCTACCTGCACACAGGACAACACAAACACAGAATAAACACACACAGACATCCATGCCTCGAGTGGGATTCGAACCCACGGTTCCAGTGTTCGAGCAGGGGAAGGTAGTTCATGTCTTAGACCGCGCTGTCATTGGGATCGG
The DNA here is from genome assembly GCF_002891405.2 of Cryptotermes secundus. Lineage (NCBI taxonomy): Eukaryota > Metazoa > Arthropoda > Insecta > Blattodea > Kalotermitidae > Cryptotermes > Cryptotermes secundus. The sequence continues at coordinate 119,228 of NW_019721763.1, read as the reverse complement.
CAATGAAGCAACTTACGTTCTTATAAACCGGGGGTAAAATAATTTCCTGCCTCTTAAACCAATAAAGAATAATTTTTTAATGCTAGTGGGGTGGGACTAAGTCCCTTGTACTGCGGCCACTTCTTGCCTATTGTACTAGCCCCACATGATAGGTGAGGGTGATTGTGGAGCAATTGGTGGAATGAAGATTGACAGGGGAAACAGAAGTACTCGGAGAAAACCTGCCCAGCGCCACTTTGTCCACCACAAATCCCACTTGACCAGACCCGGGATCGGACCCGGGCCGCCGCGTTGGGAAGCCAGCGACTAACCGCAATAAAGAATGAGTTCTTCTGGTCTTAAACGGAGAAAGTAAAAACCGCTTGGCTCATAAGCAAGAACGAAGTAATCTTCTGGCCGTTTAACCAAGAATCATATTATCTTCTAACGTCTGGCTTTTATACCCATAAAGTAAAAATCTTACAGCTTTTGAACCCAGAAAGAAAAAGTCTTTCACCCTTTAGGTCAAGGAAGAAATTAGTCTCTGCGCTCTGACACTCCAGTAACGCCACTGACCATTAGCCTAGTTCATCATTAAACAGTATAAATTAACTCAAGAGACGCAGTTTACGGTTTAATCCAAGGTAATAACTATAATCTGCGAGGTTGAGACCAAGGATTACAGAGACACAAACGCCTTATTACAAAGCGCAACATGTTCTGCATTGCATATTGATTTCCTAACATCAGTGATTTGTGAAAGGGAGATAGGTAACACTGTGCAGGGAAAAAGGACAGATAGTTCCATAGATATAGTAGCGAGGGGTGGGAGGAGGCAAGAGATGTATGGTAGTGTGTCAGCTGTCAAGTGGTGAAGTGTTAAATCGTGTGTCAATAACTCAACAATCACACGCGTTACCGCACCAATAGCAAGCAACCAACTATACAGTGCATACTGTGCAGCCAGAGTCCAGTGCTTATCGCCAGGGGTGACCAGGCGTGATCGGTTCAGTCATGGGACTGACAATATTTCGTGCCCAGCTGCTCATTTACCCTCTCATTTCTGGTGAGGAGCTATATTTTGAAAATCAGAACTAATGATTTAACAGATACTAGGACATGCCTTTGTGGTCTAGTGGTCAGAGTTCCTGAGGTTCGGGTTCGATTCCTTGTTCTACCAGATGTTCTGAGAAATAGTGGGTCTGCAACGGGGTTCACTCAGCCTCGTGAGGATAGCTGAAGATCTAGTTGAATGGAAAAGTAGCGGCTCCGGTCTAGGAAATCGATATTAACGGCCATGGAGATTTGTTGCGCTGACCACGCGACACCCTCTATCCACAAAATTTGGCACTAACTTCATCCACAAGCAGCGGTAGCTCAATCGGTATAGTTCGCTGGTGGACTACAGACTACGGAGTTTGTTTTGTTAGGACATATTTTCTTCGAATGCAGGCATAAACTGAATGCATAATGAGGAGGTCATGACTATTTATCTCTCTGCCCAAACACTAAGTCTCATAATTGACTTTCGTAGTAAAGAAGCCTGAGAAGGAACTGGAAGCATAGCAGACATGGCTGATGAGAAATGCAGATAGAAACTCGGCTAGAGAAAATGAAAGAAAAGGGCCACTTGGAAGACTTGGAGTAGATGGAGGTATAATAGGAAGATGGAAACATGATATGAGGGTGTGGCCCCTAGTCATAGGACTCGGCACAAGTCCAGTACCTCACTCTTGCGAGAGTACTAACGAAACTTTGAGAGGCATAGAAATGTAATTTCTTTATAAGCTACCAGATTATTAGTTTTTCGAAAAGAACTCTACTCCGTTGGGTTAGTTACTGCATGTTATTTCGTGCTGCTCTAATATACTCCAAACTGCTCTTGAAACTCGAAAGACGTTTAATGAATTTTATTATAAAAAACAGCTGAGCACAGAAACAACGCTTCTGTGACAAAAATATAGAACTAGACGAAATCTGTGACTATTGTTTTGAAACATGTTTCGATATAATTGGCATTTAATGTAACGCCAGTAAGAAGTGGCACTTCAGTACTGATTATCTTCGGTAAACATACGATTTATTATTGTGTCGTATGTAGTATCTACACTGCCGATTAGCGTAAACAAGGTATTTATGTCTTCGATAAACGAATATGGAAACAAACAAGACATGCGCAGAGAGGCAAACAAAGTATCAGGGACTGCAATGTATCTTTCCTTCCGTTTTCTTACTTACTTGCGTTTTTACTACGGTGTCAGGCATATTCTCATGAGGACTGAGGGGATATCAGTTGAAAGCAACGAACGCTCTGACTTTTACAAGAGGACAGATATTAGAATGACCTTTCCTGAAGACACAACCCCGATATCCGCAGCGAGAGACTCAGAACGGCCACAAAAGTCCTCAACAAAAGAGAAGGTTCTGTCATTCGGGCCAAAGAACTTCTGAAAAAGAGAGAAAAGTAACTATAACTATAATTAATCAGTTAACTAACTGAGTCATTAACTAACTAACTAATTAACCAAAACTCTAGTAGTATAATCCGAAGTTTCAACACATTTAATATGAAACCCCACGATTGAGGGCAACCTTCAGTTACTATTATCCATTTCCTGTCACCACAGCCTGCCTCCAAACTCATGTTTTAATTTACTTACTGTACCTGGCGTAACATGTCTTCTAGTAGAACTTAAAATTTATTAATTAAATATCAGCGCGATTAATTTGTATACAAATAAGAATATATTAAAGTTCATGCATTCGGTTACGTGACTAAAAAATTGGGTTAATTTATTGAAGCGCATGTTCAGTCATTATATTTCTTCTGCAATACCCCTCCTGATTTTATTGATTTTAAGCAGTTTTGTTGTTACTTCAGCAGAACCTAAAATATAAAGTTTCGCATATCCTGAATTATTTGCCTACTTTGAATATATTAATGAGGCCACACAGGAAACATGTCTGTGTGTCGGGAAAGAGTATGACTACAATTTTTATATATACACATAGGCATTAAACTCCAATATACTTATCAGTGTTCCAAGGGAATATTTAGCACGATAATTTCCCATCAAATTTCTGTATGCATGCCTTGTTTCCTCCATTTTAGCCCCACGTCTACGTGGGGCTAACTCACAGATTTCGCTACTCTACCAACAACACGTGACGCTTAAATCACAAAGCTCCTTGCTACATAACATCCTAAATTCATCAATTACTCCATCGTGATTAAGTCTGAATATTTTCCTAAGCACAGTGTTTTCAAACACTTCCTCTAAGTGAAGACACTACGTTGACATCGACACAGCACAAGCCCCAATTTATTGTTCTGTATGTCTTGATCTGTATATTATTTTGTATTTGAATAGACGGCATGAATACAGTGTTGGAAATGTGCCACGCTGGAACTAACTCACATGACTCTAAGAAAAAACAATATGATTTATGGGTTGCCTGTTGCAGCCAGAAAACTGAGCCTGAATGCTCAAAAGCCTCGACTCAGACATCTTTTATTCGGAGGGTTACCACTTCTTACTGCCTGCATCCATATGGCTAGTGCAATTAATATAACAGGAGGCAGCTTTTCTTCACCCCTCATCATGTAAACCCTATCACATATGATACACGTAACAGAATTCTCGAAGTATAAACTTGTGTAGAGGTAACGCTGTAGGCTTGTGTTCGGGAGACGGTCCGTTCGAATCTCGAACACGACACCAGCTACTTTACCCAGTCCCTCAGATAAATAGCAGAATAATATCTCTGCTAGGCAACGACCGCTTAAATTCATCAGTCATTCTAACATTCGATGCTCTATGATGTAGATACACTTACACTGTTGTTAAAAATCCGCAAAATAATTTTATCTGCCTCATTCAAGTTACACAGTTCGCTTCATTTCTTAATACCTCCCCAATCCTCCTCTCTTTTACTTTACAGGTGCCTACATAACCAATTTCTCATAATACTCGCCTCAATGACACTAAACACAAACACGAGAAAGCCTCTTGTGATATTTTTAAATAAGTACGAAATATACCTTTAACTCATTCCATGTTACCATCCAGATATCTCGATTAGAAGAATCGACTTTATCTCTGAGCTTTCTATTGTTTTGGGGTACTGGTGTGTGTAAATTTCTCCTGCAATATCTTTGGAGCTGGAATTACCTGCGTGGGCTGCCATCTCTTGATAATTCTGACTAACTTCTTGAGCCTCTACGGTGGTGTAAACTAAACCGATGACACATGCATAATTTTAAAATTTAAGGAAGTAAAACCACTTCGAGACCAAGAAGGAAACAGAAGTACAACACTGACATCGATCTTAGATAGCTATTTAGTGAGGGTATTATTTGGATGGTTTTGACTCATACTCGTGCCTAATTATGTATTGCCATGATTCAATAACCAGAGAGTTAGTAGATTAAATAGTTATTATCAGCATCGGCATGGTTTAGAATCTTCTAGAGGCCTGTCCCGGGTTAAAGGTATGAAATTATAACTATTAAATTAAAAAAAAATCTCTTCATATTTTACATAAACATCCTTGGATTCTTACGTCTGTGGGTTTTAGCCTGAGAGTAATTTAGCATATCCATCTTGCTCATTTCTTCCTAGGTGTTGTAGTTCCTTTATTTGACAATCTTAAATTCTTGAATTTAAGTCAACGATTTGTATTTCCTCATTTATATCTTAATTACGTCTGTGATCCATCAGTCAGTATACGGACGCAGCTCTCGGGCACTACCGTAGCTTCCAAGCTGAAGAACTCAATTTCCACTTTCAGTGAGTATGCTTCTCACTATCGCCGTGATGAACGCAAAAAGAAATATAGGATTACTACAAATACTTCATTCCATTTCAAAACACTATATTGGTCGCCCCGTGCTTTTCCGTCTACACAGACAACCAGTATCCTTAAACTGCCGATACCACCATAAAATGCTCTGTTTACATGGCGGTTCTTTCCTGTGCTCTGCTCTGAATGCACGCTGCACTGCAATAACAGACGAACATCTCGCATATTCCAACACACAGAAACTCTTTTCCAGCTTCGTCGCCATTTTGTGAGGCACTGCACTCATGCTGCCAACTGGTGTATCATGATGCAAACTTGGTGAGGTTGCGGTTCTTTTCGTATAGGAATCATTCTGTATGTGTGATACTTCGGAAAATATAGTGTTTTGAAATAGAATGAATTATTTGTAGTAACCCTGTATATCCGGGCGTTAGACACACAAATTTGATTTTCTGTATATGTTAGTATCAATTTTATTCTGATGGAATTATTTGCGTTTATACAGTGACGAATATACGACTCCGTAAACAAGCCAGCAACAAATATGCAACCAACAATAGAGGACTTCCATTGGTAGGCAACGGACGTGTTTTCTATATGCCCGCCTTGAGGTTATGTAAACAATACAGCGCAGAGTCGTAGGATCAGAATGGAACGAGTCTTAGAAAGTCAAGGAAGAAGGGTTAGGCTAAAGATTTATTGTGAGTTATTGTAATTTATTGTGATTACGAGTGATTGCACAAGGAATGATCAATGAATCCAATTAGCGATCCGAACCCCACCTTGTAAGTCATTCATACACGTGAAAATAATTTTATATATGACACTCTCGCCTAAAGTAAGTTGATAATAGCTATCACTGTGTTAGTTAATTATGCAGAATTTCAGCTTCCAAATTCAGTTGCTCTTATATGTAAACGTGAAACAGTGCACTCCAAAGGTTCCAAGAATACTTTCGATACCCACTGTTTTTGCTATTTTTGCTGAGAAGCAGAATAGAATGGGAAGTCTAGGAATTCGAATCGTGGACCTCCTGCCAAGGAGCGCGACACTCCACTAGCATGTAGTGCACATTGTTGGTGACATGGACAAAGTGACGGTCTAATTAAAGGTATGATGTGAGAACAAGTACATACCACACTACCCATTCCAGGGATGCCCACTATTATGTTCAGTGTGAAATTATGACATTATTTAATGTTATAATCTGCGAAAAGAATCCATCGAGTCTTTGCCTCAGCCCAACATTTATGGATTCTATTAATTTATTTTCTTACTCCTATGCAGACAACATCTCTTTTATTTATGGGCAGCTATCTAGAGGCTATTCTTTCATTTCCGAGAAAATTCATTTTGATCCTTATAAACGACATGACGTAACAAGAAAAATATGAGAAATTCATGAACAACGTTAATTAGAAAATTGAATGGTTGCGACTTCTTAGTAAACGTACAGACCCTAGTAAACGGGACGAAAATATTAAAACGGACCTTAAAGAAACAGGGCGTAAATGCTCAAATTGGAATTCACTGTTTCAGTAGGACACAAAATCGTAATCTTGTGAACAGGACAATGAACGTTCGAATTATATCAGAAGCTGAGAACGTGCTGACCAGCTGAGCAAGTATCAGTTTCTCAATGACGTATTTCGTTAGTTGAAGAAAATTAATCTCATATGCATGTAGTAACATGAAGTAATAATCGAACAGGTTAGTGTAGAGGTACATTCTAGGCTTGTATTCGGGAGGTTACGGGTACGAATATGGGCCAGAACACAGTAGTCCTGAGTTCTTCCCAAGTCAGTCATAGGATATTATTCTCCTATACACGTGGTTGCAGCTACAAAGTAATAACAGGGCAGTCTGGTTTTGAGGCACGGTCCAAGCTTGTATTCGGGAAAATGCTCGGTTCGAATCTTGGCAGAGGCAGAGATATTTGTGATTTCATGATGATAGGTTTTCTCAGCTTCTTCAAGCAAATTTCATGAACGCACTTCCAGTAGGCCACTACCACTTCCGATATTTAGAATTCATCATCTGCTAATCTTCCTGTTACTGGACAATATACGAGTATATAGTCCGATATATTGGTAACCACGTAAAATAAAAAAGGAAAAAATAAACACTGTGATATGAAGCCCAAAAGCCGAAATAGTAAAGCCAGAAAAGACGTTCATTGCTAGGCAACGATTCGGTAAACACTTTTCCGAGGCAACGAATATGCAAGCAACATTCAAATAACTTCCGTGGCTATGCAACGGCGCTGTAAACATGCCTTCCAAACAATTGAGAGGGTGTGTTTACTGCGTGGTCTGTGTAGAGCGGTTATAAGAAAGAGTTTCGAAGCTGGCAGTAGCAGCATAGCATACAACCGAGCTTCGAGATGCCAGCCTGCCAGGATATGAACTTGAGAACAGAGAAATTGAATTGAGTCGAGCCTTTGGAATTCATTGTTGCAGAATAATGGCAAGACGGGAATTAGGCTGTGAAAAGAAGACTTAATGTGTGATTTGAAGTAACAGTGAGACTGTTATAAATCCGTTGCCAGGACACGACTAGTGGAGAATGAAAACCCTAGCGCGTGTGTAACGGCGAACTGTGAAGTGCATAGAATAGAGACAGCCTTGTAGTTGCCTGTAGTTCCAAGTGGTGTGTATACGGTGTCAATAAATCTAAACATCCTATCTAAAACGCCTTTTGTAGTTACCCATATAAGTGACATTACTTTAATCAGTTCAATATTTAAGGAAAATCCAAGCGAAGAACCGGAAGTTTGGTTACCCCACTCTTTCTCTTTGTATATTATTATTATTATTATTTTTAATGAAATTGTGTGTTCACCCGGTGGCAGTAGAGCGTAATATAATTCATATATAATATATGTATATGTAATATATAATAATAATTAATCTTAACATAATTTATATGTAGTGGAAGAGAAGTCATGACTAAATGTATGTTCT
>NW_019721763.1:50279-111453 GCF_002891405.2 Cryptotermes secundus | reverse complement strand
TCACTAAGCGAATTAAAATATATATATATATATATATATATATTCTATTTTTGTGTGCACGTCATGTTGTTCTCAGGCTGTAGTAGTTACCATGTACGTACACAAATAGCAGCTCCATGAGTGACACTGTACCACCTGGAGGTCAAGATGCTCTCTTTCTAAAGGAAAAAGAAGTAGGAATTAATCATGAAGGAACGAAAAAAAATGTGAAATATCGATTGGTTCCTGTAAGTGAGACGTGCGCTGCAGTTAGGAGTAAGAAAATGCATTTGTTAATTTTTACTCTGTATTAAAAGTGACTATTTTAAGGGTTAACATTGTGTTGTGTGCACCCCTGGTATACAAAGGCACTTCTGCAGTGGAGCGCAGGAAATGCTACACTACGCTACACTAGGCGCTATGTATCTCCCTCTCCAGGCAATTCGGTGCCTACAGTAAATGCAATCATCATCATCATCGACATAACAGCGATAGGAACCCCTGGCTAGGCAGGCATCCAGTTCATGCTGCTAAATTAAGGGACACATGCTCGTTTATTAGAGGAGACCGCGACCAAGCACAACATTGATCAATTCATATTTCGTTTTAAGCATTACGAGTTTACGAGATCTGTTCTAAAAGTACTGAGATGGAATTAGTATCAAATATAGATTTTTGTACATAAACACGCAATTTTATTGTCAGGCTTCTGTTTCATGTCAATTTTATCTTTCCAACCGGAAACCCAAAGCAATTATGATGTTTACTCCATAGGGACTTATACCTCCAGTCACCCGCACGTCTTCGTGGTGTGGTGATTAATTAATTAAGCACAGGGACAGCTTTACTTTTCAATACTTTTACTTCGCACCCTTTATCAGTATATATGGCAACTACACCTCTTAAGCCTTGAGCAATGCTTTAGTGCTCTTGAATACAAATCAAACCCCCTTCTATAGGCTTTTGAACTACACAAGTATAATTTGATTTCTTAATTTGGGCGTTTACCTTTTTTAAAATTTTAACTGTTAAGTCTGTGTATGTATGTGATTCTTTCCTACAGCCTTTTCAAACTTTGCAATATCTGTCATATGACATTAAAACACGTTTTAATGATATTAATCACCTCAACCATGAGTCAGAAAATAGAATAGAAGAGAAAATAATATTTACTTAACCCCTTACTAAAATCTAGTCGAGATTTTGCACACAGTGTTTTGAAATACATACAAAAATTTCGATCTCCAAACATAGGCCTGAAAACTAAGCATCCTGACTGAGATTTATGTTATGATCTCAGGTTCTGCAGGTAAATTCCAGGACAATCTAAAATTAGGCAAGAGCCACTTTATTTCACACCTAGCACAAAATATTATAACGATTATCAATTTACGGAGTAATTACTCTCCGCAATGCGTAACTCCCTATATTCTCCATTTACTCGTTAATTCTTAGCAACGCCACTGCTCACTCGCTGCACATAACTTTCCTTTATACTTTTCTGTGTGCACTGAAATGCAGAACTTGACAATTACTTTTATAGGCATGTCGTCCGTAGGAAAATGTCTGGTGAGCTGAAGAGTGATCTTTTGCTTGATCGTCGATTGAGCGGCTTCCTAAATAATTCAGACGTTACGAGAGGCGCGCGCATGCCGGGCGACGCGCTCAGCTCCCGCCAATTTTTCCAAGAACAAAATTGTTTAAATTCATATCACTGGTATTACTGTTCTTGTTCAACATGGATTTCTGTAGCTATAAAAACGATCTTAACATCTGCTGATAGCTCGTCACTAACATGAAGAAGCTAGGAACTCGCTGAACAGGATTCGACTCCGTCTGAGAAAGTGGAAGTTATTCCCTTCAGCATGATGTCTGAAAGAAAGTTGAGGCCTCAAGTCTCCTCTGTTCAATATATATAGGAGCTGGTCACAGTAGCCGCGCCGTTTAAGGCATAAACCGTCTTCGCTCGCTCGGAATCTTGGATCGTGGGTTCGGATCCCACTTAAGGCATGGATGTGTGGTGTGTGTGTGTGTGTGTGTGTGTGCGCGCGTTTATTCTAAGTTTGTGTAGTCCTGTGTTCAGGTAGTGGCCTTGCGACTGGCTGATCCCCCGTCCAAGGAGTTTTACCGTCTGTAAAAATGATTAAAGAACTAAATAAGAGGCCTTGGCCCTGAATGAGATGGAAGAGCCATTGAAAAAAAAAAGCATATATTTTACCCGCTTTCAAAGTGTCCTAAATGAGGAGCAGGCCAATAACATACATCTAGAACTAAGATCAAGAATACTTAGAGATTTATAACCACATGCACTTACGCCTTCATGACAATGTATAAAATCATACTCGTAGTTACATGAAAATTTTGCCTTTAGCTAACAATTACAGTTCGCAAAATTATTTTAATAAACTGGGAGATAGCAGTAATGAGAAATATTGTTGTTTGACGACGATAAGTGATGAATTCTTGTAACATTGCGTGTTAAATACGTATTGTGTGATGCTACACTTCTTCCTGAAATGAAATTTTAATGATATTGCGCAATATTACGGCAATGCAGAGGGCCGGATGACCTGGCTGCCTGTAGCCTTAATTCTGCCACTATGTGGATCTACCAACAATTGCCTCTCTGCCATTGGATGTCGTTATTTTCGTGATTCATGCTGATTTAGGAGAACTTCATTCATTTGTTACTTTTTTAATATTGGATTTTACGGCTGGAGCGTGAATGCTCGAAAGGAAGGCCATATATCATTGCAACGGTGTTATAATCCATAATATTTAATACCTCGGAACCCTACAATAAACCACACCAAATTTTGGCGTTCTTAATGCTTAAATGAAAACTGTTTTGCAAATGTGAAAATATATAGAAGTATTTAATCATCCATACGATTTTGTAATCCGTGTTATAATTCTATCAACTGCATGGCCAAGCGTCCAGATGTTGTCGGTGTTCCCAATAACGCGCCCTATTCAGAGACAACAGTACCCATTGGAAGCATATTGCGCATGACTGAGTGAGTGATCACATGATCTCTTGTTCTGTATCTGTCTCGTGGTGCAACTACCCCTGGCAAGCAGGCATACCAACTAACACCATGTGCAAAGTGCATAGTATTCTGAGCGGCACACCGAATTACATGCCTTATTGGCTCCTTCATGCACCGCACTGCATATGGCTTCAACACGTTTCGATGCTGATACACTGCGTGTGACGTATATTATTACCGACACACATATGCAGGGTGCGCTCAGGGGTGAGCAAAAATACATCTAAATATCAGGTGTGAGGAATATGGCAGTGCCACAATCAAGATGAAATTAACAAACTCCAGTAGGTGTTCGCCCTGGATATGGTAGCTTTCCTCTCAAGGTCACAATGTAGAGTAGCTAAAATTTCAAAGAAAAAAACATTCAAATTTGGAAATTAAATCGCATCCAGGTATTCGATATAACACATACACACACACACACATATATATATATATTGTGACAGGACGTCTGAAAGCTAGAATAGTGGAGCCAGAGCGGAAGTACATTGCTAGCCAACGGTTTACAAACTACACGTTCACGCTACAACGAATAGACACAGAATAATCCATTACTGGGAAACGGTTTGGTAAGCACGTTTCGTGGCACCGGAGAAACAGAATAACAGGAACTGCTGGAAGTGGTGATCTATATTCAGGTCGCCTGGAAGTTAGTTCAGTTCAGGAGAGTTCAGTCATTCGACATTCGCAAGGGAGTTCAGTGCGTGATCAGTGATTCTTCGTTCGCCATTCGTCACAGTAGAAGTGAAGACATTCATGGTCCAGTAGGGAATGGAGCGAGTCTTAGGCAGTCATTGATTGTGAGCAGAAGCTGGTACTAACTTCTCCGACAAGCGACGGTCGCTAGGTCGGTATAGTTCGCTTGCGGACTGCAGGTCACGGAGTTGATGTTGTTGTTTGTGCAATATAGTCTTCAAATCAACTTCAAATCTCCACTTAATCTATGTTTCCATGAAAATTCAAGAGATGTTTCTGTCAAACAAGGTCATCAAGAGGTATATATGGTGATGTGTGTAAATTGTTACACTGTACTGTGATATCAAATTACTCGTTGGGGTTTTACGTCCGGAAGTCCACACACATCAACCATCAGAGCATGTGTAACCAAGATACCGTCCTCGAAATACACCTCACTGCCAAGAAACAGAACAAAGAAAGGAGGACACTATGAAACAAAATACGTCATTTTACATAGTTTCCATATTGATTTAAATTTTTAATTATTTTAACAGGAAGCAACTCTTCTTAATAATAAACTTCTGTCAATGTTTCCAAAGTTCTCTAATGTTTTGTGCTTATTAAAGAATTTCATTTAGCTCTCTGCTGGAAGCTCTGCAGTTTAACATTCCTTGGGTGCTAACACTGTATGCTACAGGTAAATTTTCCTGAAACGTAGAGACGACGAAACAATTTCCAACGACTCCCAATCCGCACTGCGGAAGCCAACACATCAGCATGATTTTGGGCCCTTATCGTTGCTCTTTATGTACTGAGGCTCAGTGCTTTCCCAAATTAACTATAGAATGGTCGAAGAACCATTTCTGCCCTTCAGTTGCCTCACTTTGTCTACGTTGGACGACAGTACTACGTCAGCTTGTCAGAGAAATTATCATCCTCTGTATTCAGGATGAAGTAGCTGAGAGCAGATCTGCTCCTGACATTTCAAATATTCCACAGAAATCTGGTTGTGAAAAATATCAGAAAGGAACACAGACTTATGCAGTGCATCATGTACAAGTATTATAAATACTGTAACGTGTTTAGTGAATAGAGGTCTGGATTGCTAGTTTGATTTACTGGACTCTTAAAACAAGTAACTACAATTAATTACAGCGCTATCGCTAATTGACACACTCTACAATTCGCTACTATACACACTAAGACTTCTTAGTCTGCCGTGTCTTCACCGGTTGTCACCTGGTAACGGTTCCTAAAGCCGTAGATTCCTTAGCTTCCAGGCTCACGTCATTACTGGCCGATGACTGCCTCATAACTCGATTTCAGACTCAGACAGCCTCTGCGCGGATCACAACAGAGAACATCGCATCCAACGGTTCCTCTGTTTTTGTGTACTAACTGCCGCTGCGTTCATGTGACTCGGTTGTCGTGGAAACGTGTTTACGTCTCTTCAGGTTCCAAAATTCTAGCTCAGAGTCGTCATTTCAAAATATAAATATATAAATCTCTTCTTCTCAATGTACTAAAGGGGAAACTAATGAATATCCGAAGTTTCACTTAATTATGGTCAGTCTCTGATGCATAAAGTAGCCGGGGTCAGTGCTCTAACTTGGTCACCCCTGTTGAATATGGCTGTGCATCTGTTGTGCTAGTCCAGAAAGCCTTATGACGAGGCAACAGCGACTGCGAAACAATAATATCGCTTGAAATCAAACTGATGTATAGTGTTTCAACGTCAGGCTCCTTCTAGCTCAACAGTCTGAACATCCCGGAAGTAAGAACAAAAATATAAGTTGTGTGCATATGTAAAGAGAAGTAAAGACGAAGATTAAGCAGATGGGACTTGCAGCACAGAATGGAAAAAAATTACTGCCGAGAAATCTCATACAGGTGAAACCAGGCGAGAGATTAGTAATACAATTTATGTGTAGAAAATTGGGTGTAAGATTGTGGATAGGATACAACTGACCCTGATTAGAGTCAATCGTGGGGTTTCGTGGACACCGGAATAATCATTATTACTTCCACAAATAACAGGGAAATTATTAGATAATGAATCACAGTAACGTTTTCAAAAAAGATTCTGTTCCACTGAATTAGGTTCTTAGGACCTTGAGTGGCCGCGCCATACCTCAAGCGGTTAGTTGCTGGCTTCCCACCGCGGCGGCCCGGGTTCGATCCCGGGTCTGGTCAAGTGGGATTTGTGGTGAACAAAGTGGTGCTGGGGCAGGTTTTCTCCGAATACTTCGGTTTCCCCTGCCAATCTTCATTCCACCAATTGCTCCACAATAACCCTCACCTATCATCTGGGGCTGGTACAATAGACCAGAAGTAGCAGCAGTACAAGGGACTTAGCCCCACCCCACTAAACAAAATAGTACCTTGAGTACATAGAAAACGATGTCTAATTTTCGGAATATTTATAACATACCTGCCACAATAAAAAGCGTATACTTCATAGTCAGCACATTCGAGTTCGTTACATATAGCACTCGCATTGCCTTCTGGGGCATCGAGGGGCTGTGAGAAGATGTGTATAAACACTCTTAAGAGCGCGAATCAGAGAGTAATAGTCAGAATCGCGTATATTATAATCTTGTTTAAGTAGGCCACACCTGTTCTATGTGTATCAAGTACTCTTTGTTCGAGGACAGAGCGGCCGGATATTGAAAGTGACCCTCTATTTTAGTCTAACGTTAGGATTAAAATGAATGGAGTTATACTATGATTCCCCCCAAATTAGTTTTCATAACATATATTTATTTGTTTGTGGTTTACATAACGACCCACCATGTATACCTTCGAATGCTAGGATGACTAGTGGACTATAAATTGCAGAGGAAATGAAAGGAAGTAATTGTGACCTACTTATGACGTCTGTCCCGGAATCCGCGAACACCCGAGTGCAAACAAGGGGTTCGCGATGTTCCTCACGGCAGGATATGTTAGTCAGTGCAGAGTCACAGCTCCACATACAGGTATGTGACGTACGTTTTGCTTAATTTAGCATTCTTGGTTAAATTACCAAGGAAATTTCAGTGGGTTAGCGCACACATTAATTTATTCGAAATTGTATCTGGGAAAGGAAAGGGGAGAATCGTCAAGTAACATTCATTCCTTCAATAATATATGCAGTCTTAATTTTCAGTAATTAAGACTGCAACTTCAACATTTTAACGAAATCGGTAATTATAAAAACATTTTTAAAAAAGTATGTTATTTTAAAAAATGTTAGGATGTTAATATAGTTGAGAAGATTTTGGACATGAAATGCCATGACTGGCACAAAGATCAATAATGAATTCATGGTCGCTTATTTTTCATGATAATTTAATTTTAATTTCAATTTTGGGAATTTAAATACCGTTTAACGAAATCTGGCTGTACAGGTAAATACGGCTGTGTTTTGCTATACAGCAACAACACAAGTCACTAATAACACAATAAATTTCTTTTACACACAACAGAACAAATTCCAGTGACCTGTTCTATATTACTAACCAAAACAAAAATATTTTAAAGCAACAAGAAAGAAATGCAAAAGTTGAAGTTTTGAGAAGGTGAAATAACATGACTGGACATGGTTTTATAGTATCAATATCCTTCCGAAAGACGGCTGGGTTTATGTGCATTTCTATCATCATAAATATGTCTGTCTGAATACCTGGCATGCAGCATTTTCCCGCACTGTAAGCACTAGGAACATTCCTAGCGGAACGGAAGGCGATGCCTTGTCATCACTCTGCCAACATAAGAGGAGGCAATGAGGTGGAACTGCCCAGGGAGGGAAATGTGAAGCAGTATCAAACGAAACTTTATGCGTACCAGAGTAAAGGTAAAGTTGTAAAGTTGTCTCTGTGCTTAAGTAATAAAGCACTATGCTATGAAGACGTACGAGGGAGTGGATATATAGATCCACATTTTCTTGAACTCGTCACTAGCTGGAGGTGAGTGGTCAGCTTCACACCCGGGAAAGAGCCCCCGGTACCCATTGAATAGGCGGTAGGGTGAACCACAGATCCGGTCTGGACGAGACGGAGAAATTAAAATTCTTTACTCTACCGGGACTCGAACACCGACCTCTCGGTCGTCCAGCCAGTAGCCAATCGCTATACCGACTGCGTTATCCCCGCTCCCGCATACTAGAACAAACGCACATAATATGGCCATCATAAATTTCGTATTTTTTTGCATCGTGGTGGAAAGGTTTTAAAACAATCTCGATAACCATGTCTGCTAAAGAAATCACTTAGCTACACTGAAAGAAAAAAAAATGATCAACCAAAATTTGTTGTTTTCTTTTGATGAGCGTGTCCTTGTAAAATCCTTCATAGAAATCCACAGCTCTCGGCGTCTAGCCTGTAGTTCTGAAACACATGTACAGTTTCCGCTAGGAGAGTCACATGCCAGTTGCTGCCTTTGTTGTTCTGGCAATGCAGTGGCCTCCGACAAGAAGGAGAGTCACGCAGGTAGCGACTGCCTGCCTGCCTCACTAAACGTAACTTGCCGATGGTCATGACCTAATGATGCTGATAAGTGTCGACAGTTTGTGGAACGATGTGTGTGGTAACCACGAGGGCACATTTCCTGCTTCGGCCGTATTGCCCTCCAGTACCTTACACACACAAACACACACGAACAAACACGTGCGATACGTAACCATGAAAGACCAGTTGTTCTATACTGTCACGTACCGAGGATTTTGCTTGACTAATAAGACGGGTTTTGTGGTTTGATGATCGAATCTATTGAACCTTTATAAAACTGGTTACAACACTTCACAAATCACTATCTCACACACTATCATCTTCTACCGACTGGGCACTCCAATGAAACGCTTCTGATTTCTGACTTAACTGTCAATTATTGTTGTCTTCTCATTGTATAGTCGAGGATCGGACTATATCATAGAAAACACATCCGTTTCCTAGCAATGGATGTTTTCTATTATTGCGTGTTCGTTGCAAAGTGCTTACTGAGTCGTTGCTTAGCAATGGGTGTATGCGAACCCACATGAAAAACACCTCTTACAACATCTGTTCTTTTGGTGAGTAGATGTATGGCGGGCCTTGCCTAGCAATGGGTCTCTTATATTGTTGATTGCATATTTGTTCCGGGATTGTTTACAGAGTCGTTGCCTAGCAATGGATCTACATGTCATATTCTGTATCAACTGTTTTAACATAATAAATCTCTGCATTCTGCCCACAAAGCTTATTTGTGTGTCTCTCACGAGTCTCATAACAACGAGCATTTACATCTCACCATTCACCGGTTAATCTTTGTAGTGGCCACGTCGCGGGTTTCCTGTGAGGTACGAACATTATTCGGTCTAATATCTGTCTTTAAACGGCTGCAACTTACTTCTTGCTGGATTAAGAACATGCGATGTGTATTCGTACATACCTTTCAGATAAAATTTCTGATTCACTCATTCTGTGGAGCAGAAGTTAATAGCCAATCAACCGGTCTTTCTTGGAACCAGAACGTCCATTAATATGTTCACTGAATCCGCCTCTAGACCCTATTGTGAACTGGTTGCAGCCAGGCCACATCCTCACGTATTTCATCAATTTTAATATAATCATTTCATCTGCTATTAATTCTTTAAATCATCCATCACGGAAGAGTACTTGTAGTTATGGTACTCAAGTGTTAATCTTTCCAGTTATTCCTATATCAGTGACAGGTTGGGGGGGGGGCGCATCAACAAAGATCCCAAAAACTTAAAGCTTGTGTACATCATATTCAACTAACATACTGTATCTTTTTGTACGTCCTGTAGCTTAGTCAGCCAACCAACCAGGATTCATCAAACGCTACATCTGGAAATGAATTTCTCGATAAAGCAGGCCGGCATCTTTCTTCTTGTGTTTTTGTGACCATTTGTCGGCGGTTTCTCTTTAGTACGTTGGAAGGCCAGTAAACCATTAAGTTTAACTCTATCATTTGTTGATGATATAGCTACTGTGGCGTGACTGTAGTTCCATCATGCAGTCATGACTCGAGAGATGGAATGGAAAAACATGTCAATGTACACGTAATTCTAGTGTAGCATTCGCACACAATATTCCTAAGTTTTTACAGCACATATATTCGCAACACGGCTTCCTATGGTTTGTTTTCCTATCACGATAAATTATTACGCATGAATGTAGCGAGTGGCATAATGTGAAGTTCAGAAAACATCGCAAGAAATTACAAAACAGTATCTAGAAAATTTTAAGATATCAACGTATTAAATTTTACGTACTTCTTCAACTTCGGATGATGAGAAAGAAGCGTACACCTCGCATACAAGGCTAAATACTTTCATACCTTCAGTAGAAAGGAGATATCAATAAACATCGTTCCCATCCTTCTACGTTATTGATAACGATGTGACGTAATTGGGGTTAGCGTGATGAATAATGTTTTGTGGATTCCATGACTGGGTTTATTGGCACTTCTTTACAATTACAGTCGATTATAACAGCTCACACATTGAACTCCTTCTGAACGTCTGTCTGACGGATCTGTATGAAGAGCCTCTGGAGAATCTCTCATGAATATAGCTTTTATAAATTCCAGGCGATAGGAATAAAAGTCACCATGTCCTGTTCTTTTGTGATGTCATGGGAATGCCTTTGTTAACATTTGCTGAAGCGGAAATAAATTTTACCTAGCCGTTGTCTAGCAAGAATGACTTCCTCTTTTAGGCAGTCTTTGCCTAGCCGTTGTCTAGCAAATACTCATATTCCGTCATAATAATAATAATAATAATAATAATNACTTCGAATCACCCATGAAGTCTTCTTTGCACTGTCTAATTCCTTTCTTGTCATTATTCTGCAACTGATAATTCCGAAAACTCGACTCCATTAAATTCCAAACTCATATTCTAGAAGGCAGTCGTCTCGAAACTCGACTTGACTCGACTACTTCTCTGCTGCTCAACACTTATTTATAACACTTTGCACGGATCACGCAGAAAACACAGCCTGTATTCTCTATAAGACGTTCTTTACTGATCCGTTGTCTAGCAACAAATGTCCTATTGCTGCGCTGGTTTGCTCCCGCGGGAATATACTTACCGAGTCGTTGCCAAGCAATGGGTCTATATATCAAATGGGGCAATGATAATAAACCAGAAGGTTTTTGTTCGAATATGTGAAGGGCAAAGAATTCTCGGGCTTCTCATTCGTAGGTGGGAATGTAATATTAAGATTCATTGTACAGGCAAAGTATACGGAATTTTGAAGTAAATTGAGAGGCACCGGGAATTGTTTAGCGGTGGCAATATTGAATCTACGGGTAGCTGGGGTTCATAACAGACGGAAGATTTCTAGATGAGATGAGTGACTAGGCATGATGGATTACCTTCAAGGACGAGGATGTGAGAGTGAGGACCTGCACCACTTGATTCAGGATGAAGCCTACTGAAACGACCACTGCAATGAACCAATCGGATTTCCTTAACGGCCGGTAATTTCTGACCAGCAGAGTGACTGTAATAATTTCAAGGACTTTATTTCGCTACATCAATTCATACGAGTATATCAGTTCGTATAAGGAACTGTCGTGACGGAAGAACAGATACTTTTGAAAGTAACATCGATATATCCTGAGCTGCCATCCCACACTTTGCCTCATTTTGCGAGCAGATTCCTGACTTTCATGCTCTGCTGACATAATCACCTGTACTATAATAAGTCACAATTAGCACGAATAGAATTATTATATACAGGTAAGTACAATATATGCAGCATTGTAACGTGTCGCCAGACACAGAGAACGAATTCATTAAATCTTACCCTCGTATACAACCCTTTCAGAGTGAGATATCGCGAGGTGAGAACGGAAGAAAGTGCGAGCCAAATAATGAGTCAGTATAAACAGTAACTTCGGGGGAAAATATTGGAATGCTTTTGGGATTTAAATTACGAAATTCTGTACATCTATTGAAAGTAATGAATTATCCGTATGTTTTAAATGAAGCCAAATCTCCAGAGTGTGTGTGTGTGTAAATTCTAACTAACCAGAAACTAACCAATGGACCAAGCAGCTAATTTAATAACGACCTAGGTAACTAATCCCACAATACAGAATAACCCCCGATATTTATGTCTCTGATCAAGAAATTTCCTATTTTGAAAATGAGAAACTTCCTAACGTTCAACATAAAAGTTTCCACTGAACCTTATCAAAGGAATGGAAACCTGTTCGCAACTCCACATAACACTTCTATACAAGCTTAGGAACTACAAAATTATAATTCTAAATTATCTAAGGAAATAAATTAGGGAAGCAGAGTCTCTTTTCAGAAGGCAAATTTTGCAGAATTAATCGAGAAATTCCCAGCAATTTATAGAATCCGAAGATAATTATCGTGTCCAAACGAGCACAACATTGGTACCTGTCTTACGCCTGATGCACACAGCTCATAACCTTAATTTCAATATAATATTCCATTTACGTCTAGGTCTTCAAATCGTTCTCTTTCTTTCAGGTTTTCCTACCACCAATTCTTAAGCAATTCTTTCATTTCCAATGCGTTCTGCATGCTCTGTTCATCTCATCCTCCTTGATTTCCTTATCATCACAAAAATTCGTGAGGAGCAGATCCTCATTATGCAGTTTCCTCAGTTCCCCATCACGTTTACTTTCAGCTGGGCGTCAGTATTCAGAACTGTAACGTCGCTCTAGCCAACCCTTGTTACACCAATTTTGCTGGAACTGCGTAAGAGTAACGCTCCAGACTTACACTCAGGAGGTGTTGGGTTCATTTACCGGCTGGGACACCCGACTATCAGGACAGAGGTTTCTTGTGGTCATCCTCAGGTCCTCTAACCAAGTCCCGGGATTATACCTCGATTGGACTAAGACTGATTCATTTCAAATAATTTAAAATCCATTAATGATCCTGTCCTTCGATACTGTACAGTGTGGATATTAACAGCGTCGGAAAATAAGCAAAGAAGTAACCGTAACGATGCAGTATCTGTAATCAAATTACCTCCTTGTTTATGTTGATAAGGGACCAAAGGAGAATGTTAATTCAGTATACTTGACGTCATTATCTTCATAGCCACCCCCATGAGAACCTCAAATCTCGTCCTCTACACCACATGACGTACCACTAAATTATGCTTCAATATTTCGCGGCACACACATACGCTCTTCTAGACTTATGTGTATATATGTACGTGTGTACATAACCAACGTTCATATTGCCTTCCATACTTCTTCATGATTTTCACTTATGGAATGTATTTATTATTCATTGCAGTTCGAAGAAGAATTGAGGTGTTTTATGGAAAGAAGACAGAGAAATACGATTTTAGGACAAAAAATTAACACATGGGGGGGGGGGAGAGAGCTATGACACAGCAACCTAAAACAAATTTTCAACTTCCTTCGATAACGCTCACAAATTAACCTGTTTTGAATAAATGAGTTAGGCTGATCTCATAAATGGCAACCGAAAATTTATAGCATCACAGCCTTTTATTATTTTCTATAGGCAGATTTTCTCTTTTCCATGGCATGAAAACCGGCTCTGGGGCCCATCCAGCATCTTTCTAATGGTTACCAGCAGCGATATTCCCTGGGGCAAAGCAGCCGAGGTGTGAAGCTGACCTCTCACCTTCATCTACTGTCGAGGTACAGAATGGTGGAGCTATACCTCCGTTCCCCCCCTTTGTCCCAATAGCATAGTGCTTAATTAATTAAGCACAGGTAAAATTTACCTTAATTAATTTTGAAACTTATTTTTTTATGTCACCACAGTGCGCTGAATAGCCGGCCACAATACTCGGGCGGTCTAAAGCATGAACTTTCTTCTCTCGTTCGGACGCTGGGATCGTGGGTTCGAATCCTACTGAGGGCACTGATGTTTGGTGTGTGTATGTGTTTATTCTGTGTTTGGGCTGTCCAGTGTGTAGGTAGCGGCCTTGCGATGAGCTGATCACTAGTCCAAGGAGTCCTATCGTCTGTGTAAAATGATTATGGAACTGAATAAGAGGCCTGGGCCCTGAATGGGCTGGAAGAGCCATTAAAAAAAAAATTACTTCAATGAGTAATGACAATTAACATGAAAACTACCGAAGAATGAACACGTGAAGAAAGTAACAGTAACATTGGCCGGTTAGATACGACAACTGAACTGTACTTTGTTAAATGAAGAGAGGCGCATTTGAAATTCAGAAGCCACTGTGTAGGTAGGATCACTTCGCGACATGAAATTAAAGGAATATCCTCATAAAACGAAGGTTTGGTATTCTCTGCCTATTTGCGACACTTGGATAAGATTCTTTCACTGACTAACAGCATCGAGTATTATACGCTTTGTTGGGAAGTCTACAGTCATATCTAAATCTTTCACTGCGAATTAATTGACAAAATCTTCGCAGGTTATGAACCGTATCACTTTGTTAAATACTACCAACATTTTATGGACCATATATGTCCCCATCATCAGGGTCTGACGTCAAAAACTGATTATGGATAAATTTTAAACAACTGACAAGGCTGATAGGCCAAGAAGATTTTATCAAGTCAATATTTGCTCAGACAGTCCAGAAATTGTATTCTGTAGAGCCAGAAATTCACTGTAATTTTCGCGAGATAAATTTAGTCTACGGCCTGGTTCTTTAAGGTACACTTTAAAATATTAAAAAACGCTAAGTAATCTTATTAAAGGCATCCTAATTACTATAGAATGAGAAAATAAGACTTTTCGATAAATATCGTAGCCTATTAGGCTTACTGTCATCACACTGGCCTCACGATCTAAGGTATGAACTGTCTTCGCCTGCTCGAACGCTGGGATCGTGGTTTCGAATCCCATCAAGGTATGAATGTCTGTGTTTATTTTGTGTTTGTTTTAGGTGGCTGTCTTTCTACGGCCTGTTGCCCCGTCCACGGAGTCCTACCGACTGTCTTAGATTAGTAAACTGAAGGGAAACGGAGTTTCAAGGGTTTCCTATGCACCAATCGGGAACAACAGGAATAGGAGGAGAAGATTAGGCCTATTGGGAATTTGAGAACATATTGGTCCGTTGGAGCTACAGCTATGTGATTACGAATACCTGTCGAAACAACCTTCTTGATATTGAATAGATCAACTACCATCATCGTGTTCTAAACAAGTGAGATTTGTTTGCGAAGTGGAGGAAGCCCCATGACAGGCAGCTTCATACAGCAAGTGACTATCTTCTAATTACCAAAGCTAGTCAGGTTCTTGTTATTAATTAAAAAAACTGCTTCCTATTCATACATTCCTCCTCCCCTCTTACTTCCTCTCTCGTTTATTGCTTCTCTCTCTTTCTTACCCAGTTTCCATCTCGCTTGCATATTCTTTCTACTGGGTTCTGTCCCAAAGTATAAAAATGCATAAATCTTAAGAAAACTATAAACCTAAAATGCATCTATTCCTATGGAAGGAAAAGTACGTAAGTAGCTATATTGCTCATTTAAAACTGTAGACATAAAATAATATTGATAATTGCGGTTCCCTTAAAGACGACCTTATTATTTGTCAGAATAACCTGAATTACAAATATTTACAAATGAAATATTTATGTAGACATTTGGGCCTACGAAAACTGAAACAAGTGAGTAATTTGTGATACATCCCATGATTATATTAGTGATTAATACACATCCCATATAATTTTTATTTCTACAAGGCCAACACAATTACCGGCTTCCAGGACGTTAAGCTAAATATTCTCATAGTTACGAATATTTCGGAGGAAACTGCTGATCCCATCTTCAATGTAGAACCTCAAGTGTGCCATATATAAGATAATTTTTCCATTATTCTCCTATCTACACATAGGTCTAAAGTCTATTCTTTTTCAATGAAGAGCATCTACTAAAGTTTTTTATGCATTTCTCATTTCCTTTTGGAAGACACGTGAAAGCAACAGCGAAAACTTGTAACACGCGAAGATGAATTCAGCACCTTCGGACTTTGAAACCAGCAAAGTTAAGATAACTACTGTCAAATGTGTTACATGTGGACTACACTCAAGGGTCCAGAGGAAGGATCTTGCAAACATGGCAGAGAATTTTTTAACAGTTGTTACAGTTACAACTTCATATTGAGGAGCTTCATAACGTGTACTCTTTTCCAAGTATAATTAGATTGATCAAGTGGAGGAAAATGAGTTTGGCATAGCATGTATTAAGAATGGAGGAGAAGAGGAATGCATATAGGACATTGGTGACAAAGTCAGAAGGAGAGAGACCACTTGGAAGACCAAGACGTAGGTGGATGGGCAATATTAAAATGGATCTTAGATAGGATGAGGATGGTATGGATTGGATTGATGTGGCTCAGGATAGGGACCAGTGGAGGGCTCTTTTGAATAAGGTAATGAACCTTCGGCTACCATAAAATACTGGGAAATTCTTGAGTAGCTGCCCAATTGGCGGGGTTCAGGCCCATGATTGAGTTTTATTGCATATGCGGACTTCGTATATCCTGTTCAGAAAGTAACTATCTACTGCAGCATGTAATTGAACTAAAAAGCGATTAACTTATCCTACAGTGCGTCATCTTTAGGAGTGACAGACCAAATTATTAAAAGCAATTTCTTTATTAAAACCGTCATAACACAACTATATTAAGGTCAGTGCCTAGGTTGGCTCTGCTACATGTTTCGGCTATTAAAAGCTATCATCAGGCAAATATTCGTATATGGCTAACATGTATACACCACTGAACTACGGTACTAGTAAAATTGGATACAATAATATTAATTATATTAAAATATTTGGCGTAAAAATACAATAAATTAGACTATATAAAACCAAAGTTATAGTATAAAACAAGAATAAAATTCTTCGAGTGATGATATACATCATCGAGTCAGTCGTTGGTCTCTGTGATTTTGTTGTGTTCCCAAGGACAAATTGGAGTATTCTATATTTTGTGTATATAATAAACTGTTTTGGAGGCTCGTGATGTAGATGTAGTAATATTAATGTTAATTATTTAGTCGGTACCTCATCTTACAAAGCATTGACCGATCTGTAGGGAATGTAAACAATGACTGATTTTGTGATTATGTTCAACATTCAACTCTCTAAGACATTAATAACTAATACAGTACAATACAATAACTGATTCTACAAGTGCAGATATCAGAACAGGAAATTTGCTTTAGAGTTTCGCATCACCTAGCTGGTCACTATCTCAGAATACCATCCCATAGAAGACGCAAAGCGTAAATGCTCTGATATCCATACTGTCACGTGCATATGTGACTATAGACGGCGTTTGGATTGGTAATCGGATTTATTGAACTCTTCCTGGATATAACTACTAATAACTAGGACAGTCTCACTGAGTTACACACTCCAAAGATCACTGCAACTAGAAGACATATAAAGTTTTCTCAGTCTTCCCTAGCCGTTGTTCGGTTGCGTCTTCCAAAGGCGGACGTTCCTCTTACTGTGGGTTCCCGAACTGTCCCCGGCCTAAGCTACAGCAACTGACTCTAACTAACTGTCCTGCTTATAACATCTAGACACGAACCGCACAGAATCCACTGTTCTTCTGTTGCTGCTTAAAATTATCGCCCCGCAAACATGCTTGTTTGAGGAGCCGATGCTCAGTAACGGCTGTTGTATAGCTGCTATTTCCGCGATCATTGTCTAGCAACGGTTCTATATGTCACAATACGCACATCATAAATGAGTTCTTGAGCTGTTCTCAAAACTTATTTTCTAATGGAAATGGCCAACAGGAGCAAATAATTGACAAGTTGTTAGATTAAAACACAGCTCGATTTTTTTACCTGGGATCACGATTTCGGTCACGTGACTGACCTCTGTTGTAAAGCAAACAAATGAGACTCATTTCTGCAATATTTTTCCCCTTCCAACCTCCTTGTTTCTTTCGTCCTACTCTTTCTGTGTTTTTTAAAATCATCTGTCTTTCTCTTTCTGCGTGTGTGTGTACGCCTTCTTTATTCATTTCCTTCGTACCAAATTACTTTTCCCAGAGCCAAATTAACAAATGGAAGTGTGCGTATTCCTACGTCGCGAGCTACCGGTACTGGCACTGCTGTTGACTAACTGAAAAATAGTTCGTAATTATAAATATGCTGAATATGACGACAAAAAATAAACATACACAGAAGGGTAAGGTAGTGAGATATTATCCATATGGGAAAGCATGGGATTTCGTGATTGCCAAAATTTGTCTCTTGCAGAATCTCTCCTATGCGCATTTCGGTTCTTTGTCTTCCATTATTTTTCATACTACACATTTCACCAACACTTACAAAAATAGATTAATTTTATGCTCATTATAGTGACATACAAGAAATGTATCATTGCTCTGTTGTAATTATTTCAAATTATTTATAGTTACATTATGCTCAGCGGTTCACATTTCGGACTCATCTAATACAAAACACTTCATAATGACACTTAATTTTGCATGAAAGCATTACAATGTTTATCTTACTACACACTATACATTTTAACATTTGTTTCCATAAAACAAACCTTTCTTTCGGCGAGGAACTAGCAACGGTCTAAACTCATAGCATCCAACGTTAATCAGTATTTTATCCTAAGTAACGTTTTCACACTAATTTCAAACAAAAAGCGATTCTGTTCGGATGCTTTCAGATTTGTTATATAAGAACTCAGTTCTTTACAAACTTCAACTGTCTGTTCGCATTATTATTTTGTTGGTTCTGGATTTCTGTGACATTAGCGGTTTACGGAAAGTAAAGTTCGCAAAGTCTCGACACTGCCATGCAGTAATATTAGCTGCAAAAGTTCACGGAGTAGCATCATAAAACACAGAAGAAAATAGTGTCGATCCTCAGCGATATAAAGTGTCTAAATAAGAAGTTTCTTTCTCTTCGTCAGCTCTTTTGCACAGGATGTAAAAAATACACCCATAAAATGAGGCAGTGTTATTAGTTTCACCTGATTGATGTCAGAAATAATTAATTTCTAAATTTGGTGTTGTGGGTGATATCACTAAAAATTGTTGACCCAGTTTGGTACCGGTTCATAGTGGTGAAATACAATTTCCAATCTGCGAGAGGCTCTCAGAAACAGTTAACTTGAAATATACAGGGTTATTCATAAGTCCGTGAAACATTTTGAAAATTTACAATAAATAAACTACACAACGGATACCAAATTATATTACGCTGAAATACAGATAAACTCACCAAGCTTTTCTTACATAGTTCACAGATGCTCTGTGTGTCCGCCTTTGCTGATACGGCAGACATGTATTCGATAATCCATTTCGTCCCACACCCGTGTCAGCAAACCACGGTTGACCAGAGTCACACCAGCGGTGATACGGTTGTAAAAGTCCCTGAGATTAGCATGCAATGGGAGCTTTAAAGAAAACGTGAAGAGACTCATTCTCTATCGGCGTAAGAATTACCAAGATCCGATGCATAGTTTATTTGTTGTGAATTTTTAAAAATATTTCACTGACTTATGAATAACCTTGTATTTAAGATTCGTAACGACAGCATACTAACACAATGACTGATTTTCTGAACATCAACCATCGTACAAAACCTTTTAAATTCCTATGGTTTTACCTGTACCACATGCTTTAATATAGTGAACTCTGCCCTCAGAGCGTACGTGTGTGTTTCGTATGGTTCTCACAAAAAAGAACAACTTTTTCTCTAGACAGAATTAACCAGTTGACAGTTGTAGCGGAAGCGTAAGTTGTTTCCTGTGAAGCTCTGACAATTAAGCCAATAGAACAGGCTTTAAATAGTCCCTAACTCCAGACCGGATATAAGGACTAGCTCGATCCACTGGTATCTTTAGACAACGCCTCTTTACCTAAGGACAAAATCAAATCTCCGAAACTTCTTCAAATAAATATTAGGACAGGGGACAATGTCCACAATATCATTTACTATATTTAAAAGAATTTGTTTACAGAAAATAATAAAGGCTCAGATCTTTTTAAGGTACATAAATTGTATTAGCCCCCCCAAAAAAGTCTCTCCACCTTGTCATGGTGGTGGGGCTTGCGTGAGTCTGTGACCTGGAGAGCTATGCCGGCGGTAGTTTAACTACCGGTAGGGTCACCCATGCCGGAAAGGTCAAAGAGTAGAGTCCAGAATAGAAGAGATACATGGTCCTCCAGGTTATGGGTTGGGTGAGACTAACAACCTCATCCTGTAAAAAGAATTTTGTTCAGAACCTAACAACCAACCTCGAGTCATCATGCGTGGGTCCATTCCTATGGGAACATGCATTGGTTGTGGAGACTGGTTGTAGAGGAGGCCAAGGCTCACCCAGGGCTGTAGCGCCGAGTGGTAGGCAGGTAGGTAGTAAAATTTTATTAGAATTAGTTGAGGACATGGTAAATAATTAACGAGATAAAAGGAAAAATAGTCTTTAATTCTGTATAATGTTATTACGACATGAATCTGCTTGTCTTCCTGACGTCGATGAAGACACCGGTTCTTTATTGGAAGAGAATTCACGGTTACTAATAACGAAAACTGAATTGAGGTTAATAAAAATATGTTAAAATTAACGAAATTCAGTACGCGGATAATATTTATAATTCTGTATTTCAGCATCCTGTTGCAAATCTTTATTTAACGTCTTTGTATATCACAGTCCGTCAATAATACAACAACTGTTCCGTTTAAATTTTATACCTCCAATTTCACCATTTACAACATAACACAACATATTTCGGCCATAGATGGTCATCTTCAGGTGTATCAATGTATTGAAACTGCTACAGCAGTATGCACCAGCACGATTTAATTACAAAATCAACGGTCAGATGGAACGTAAGAAGTGATAGCAGGATGAAATAGAAGCAACAAACAATAGAGGATATACTGAAGAGGTCAAAACAGAAATTCGAAAAGCATGCAACTGGTTTCCAGATTAGCGGGTGCACACTGAGGAAACTTATGTTTGATTAGTTGCTCACGCCATCTCAACTTGGTGTGTTCTTTGGTCTCAATGCGTGATTGCAATTTTTCATTTTGCGCACTTATCTTCTGCAGTGTCAGATAATACTGATCCTGTCACAATATGGCGGTGGTTGAGAGGGCGTGAAAAGAGAGGGCAGGGGAAAATAAAACGTTGGTTGCATCCATTCATCCGTGACAATTTAAATTCATGTGTTTGTATTTTTTTCGAAAAAAAAACTTAACCACGATCCAGGCTCCTTCGTCTCATGATAAATTCTTTCCCAAGCCAAATTTACCGTATTTACGCATGTATAGGTCGCCGCACATTTTTTGCCAAAAATTCAAGAGGAAAACTGGGGTGCGGCTTATATTCGAAATATTCGAAATCACACTTCATTTAAAAAAAATATATTCATAATTAGTAATACAGGGTGTTCTACTCCTGAAATAATATTCCAAGAAAATTATTTTTTCTATAATTTCTGTCTGAAAATTGTGCTGCGGCCTATACACGCACGCGGCCTATACATGCGTAAATACGGTATGTTGCCCCACTTAACATATTCATGGTGGCATTTGTCATAAACATCGGGCTCTCGCTCAGTTAACTTCACAGAAACAAAATTAGCAGCTTCATCAAACTTTCATGCCATCGAAAATAGCCAAAGAATCATAGAAGCGCGTTGGAACAACTGAAATTAGATAACTATGCTGCAACGCAACTGTGACGACTGGCATGCTCAGTTGCCTTGGAGTTGAGTTTCTTAGTTGCGTTGTAATCGCGTTGCCTTTTACCCAGTTTCCGCTGCTCAATTCAATTCCATTTTGACAAGATAACTTGGAAATTGCAATTGCCAGTTTCCTTGGTGTGCCCTCGTCCTTAAAGTTGATTTACCCAAATTTAAGCTGAACACACCCATGTAAGTACGTGTACATAAATTAGTGTAAATTCATGTACGGATAGATCTACGCGCAGGTCCCGGTTTCAGTACATGTAAATATACATATTCTTAAAGAAATTAACGGAGAAAGAATAATGTGGGAGAAAAAACCTATGTTAATTTTGGTTGAAACCGAAATTTTTAATTTCCTAATAATGTTTGCTACGGTTCGTTGAGCACAAAGCATAACCGCTTTTGTTTTGTGGGCCATCGCATCCAGCAGCACTACCTGGGAAAAATTTTTGCGTTTTACTTTCTCACGTTGGGACGTAGGCTTATTGTAACTATGTTACAGCAGACTCTCTTCATCTCTCCGAAGAGAAAAGTCCGTCTGCTTCTCCCGGGGATCAAACACCAGGTCTGTTATTTCACTGGCTGTGTACGGCCGGCTGGTAAATAAACGTTTATAAAAGCGAACAAACATGTTTAAGACAAACGTGTAGAAATGGGAAAGGAATTATTTATTAAGTAGTTATGTAACCGGAAGATGAAAAGAGTAGGAAAAGTGAGTGAAATGGGAAAGTTGGTCAAGGCGTTCAGAAAACATGGAAGACGGAACTAATAAGAGGGTATCAGTAAGAAATGAACCGGAACAAAGTAATGATGGAGAAGAACAAAATAATGTAAGAGGAAAGGGGAAAGTAAAGAGGATATTGAACTGCAGAGGGCAATTCGACTGGCATAACTTGCAATCTGTGGAGACACTGATGGGGGGGGGGCGACTCTCCGCTCTTCGCCCCTCCAGCTGTCTTTGTGCAGACCACATTTCGACCGGAAAAGCTTTCCAGAGCTATTCCCGCATACTTGCCCTGCGTCCACATATCAAATACTGCAGACGTTTAGGAATCTATTGAAGAGACCACTTTCGATACAGAATACTAATGCTAAAACTGTACCGAAACGTCGGATATGCTGTATTCATCGACACAGGATAGATCTGTATGAGTAACAGTGTAAGAAGTCCTGCGGTTTCCAGGCACTACCACTGCTGCAGGAACTATGGGGGCTATATAGCATCAAGTTATTCAGAAAGAAATGTAGAGTTAATTGCAAAACATCGAGGAGCCAGTTGTAATTGTGTACTATCTTTGCGTTAGTCTGAAATGACTGACCAAAGCTATGAAACACGTCAATTAAGACCCATCTGAAATTCAAACCGAATACCTAATGAATAAAATAAAGGTACATTACTACTACACTTATTCCCTAGACAGTCAATGGGTAAAATAGAAGCACCATGAGGGGATGGGCGAGGAAGGCAGTTAGTGAAAGAAGAACGTAGTGAATGAGATATTCAGGGAAACAGAGATATTGTGCGTGAGATATTAAGAGAAATAGAAATATTGTGCATGAGATATTCAGCGAAAGAGAAAGACACTGAGCGACATATTCAGAGAAATAGTAATACAATGAGTGTGATATTCAGAGAAACAGTAATACAATGAGTGAGATATTCAGAGAAACAGTAATATAATGAGTGTGATATTCAGAGAAACAGTAATACAATGAGTGAGATATTCAGAGAAACAGTAATATAATGAGTGTGATATTCAGAGAAACAGTAATACAATGAGTGTGATATTCAGAGAAACAGTAATACAATGAGTGAGATATTCAGAGAAACAGTAATATAATGAGTGTGATATTCAGAGAAACAGTAATACAATGAGTGAGATATTCAGAGAAACAGTAATACAATGAGTGAGATATTCAGGGAAACAGTAACACAATGAGTGTTACATTCAGAGAAACAGTAATATATATTCAGGGAAACAGTAACACAATGAGTGTTACATTCAGAGAAACAGTAATATAATGAGTGTGATATTCAGAGAAACAGTAATACAATGAGTGTGATATTCAGAGAAACAGTAATACAATGAGTGTGATATTCAGAGAAACAGTAATATAATGAGTGTGATATACAGCGAAAGAGAAAGAGAGGTAGTGAGATGTTCGTCGAAACAGCAACGCAGTGACTGGTTCAGTCAGCTCGCAGAACAACGAGTGAGTAAACGAGTGAACCAGTTAGTTAAACTGCAACGCACAAACACAGCGAGTGAGTAAATCAGTTTATTGTTCAGTAAAGAAATGACATGATGTATGGGCGAATCAGTTTGTTGGCGAAACAGAAACACAGTGAACGAGTCAGTCAGTAAGCAAAAGAACCGATGATTCCGGGTCAGCCAGAAACAATTTTTGAAAACTGAAAGCGAATAAGGAAACGGTACATATCTATGCCTTCGGATATGATAGCCGAACTTCTCGAATGAGAAATGAGAAAGGGGGCAGATAATTATTCGATTATCAGTTATAAATGCTCATATTTTAGAGATCTGACCAAAATAATCCAAATCTCTCACTTGCTTTTCACAGAGTCTAGGAGTTTATGCATTGCCCTTGTTCGAGTCAAATCCATTCAAGTAGAGTATAATACAATAGTACTTGAAGTCTCAAGAGAACATAAATTTTAATAAGCTTATTACGCTAAAATTATAATTCATAAGATGAAAGGAAACATTAAGTTAATTAATTCAGGCAAGTGTTTAAAATATTCATAATAACATTTCTCTTACGGTGTAGAATTATTTCACTTCTGGAAGAGAATAACTGAATTCAAGCACTGTTTTTCGAGAAATACAAAGGAACACATTAAGCTCAAATTCTGCATCAGTGTAATAAGTGCATGGACATTTCATGGCTAAGTTCAAAAAGTTCTTTGTCGAATTATTATAATTTGTTATTAAACACAGCGGCAAGATTTCATTTAATGCGACGTTCCTTTTCTTTAGCCTAAATAACTAACTGACGTCATGGAGCTAAGTAGTTCTTGAGAAGCCACCAGTCGCTCAGCTACTCATGAATTTCCCAGCATTTTACGGAACCCGAAAACTCATTAACTTCCACTGATTCATATCCTGAACCAAATAAATTCAGTACGTATCATCCCATCCTATCTCTGTAAGGTCCATTTTAATATTATTCTCCACCTACGTCTAGGTCTTTGTAGTGGTCACTTTTCTTCTAGCTTTCCCACCAAAATCCTACCCTTCCTTGACTTGATCATTCTAATTCATTTGGCAAAGAGTCAAGTTATGGAGCTCTTCATGCAGTTTTTTCTAACCCCCTATCTGTGGAGACACTGATGGTTCTAATATTCTCCACAACACCCTGTTCTCAAACACCCTCAGTGTGTGTTCATCCCTCAATCCCAGAGACAAAGTTTCACACACACACACACACACACACACACACATATATATATATATACAGCTTTTTTATTTTAATTTTTATGATTTTAGACTGAAGACGAGTGGACAAAACTTCTGAACTGAATATTAGTGTGGCATGACGTCTGAAAGACGGAACAGTTTACTGCTAGACAACGGTATGGCAAACACGTTCCTGCGGAAGTGAACGCCAGCAGAAATGGAAGAGAAGTGTTTTCTGTAGTCCGCGCTGCAGTCAGTGGCCCGTCTCTACATCGACTGAGCTATTCCAGTTACTATTTTTTCCATACCAATTTCATAATTCTTATTATTCTGTTATCAACAACATCAACATGGCAACATTGTCAGCATGTAAAGTGGGAGCGACATTGAAATCAAAGCAAATGAATCAACCGTCCAGTTAGTATATTCACGCTGCGGTTGTAATTAAAGTATGTTCATAATAGATCAAGCAAAATGAGATAGGAGGGATGTGTTTTACGTCTGGGTAAAAGTAAATCTACCACTGCACATAATTAATTAAGCATCATTATGTGAAGGTGTATGAGGGGTGGAGGTATACTTCCACTATTCTTAACCTCGGGCCAGATGGAGGTGAGTGGTCTTCTTACGCTCCGGCTTCTTTATTCCAAGGAAAGAGCCCCAGGTACCGATTTTATAGGAGGTTGGGTGGGCTCAAAACAGGGTCTGAATTCTGTGGATAAGAGAAAAACTCTTGTCCTTTCCGGGATTCGAGCCCTAACTCCTCGGTCGCTGAGTCCATAGCCTAGTCGGTGTACTGACTGAGCTATATCGGACTGGGAGAGAAGAGAAATGCACTCAAAATTTTCGTTAGGGAATCTGAAGTGAAGGGATCATTAAGGAAAACAGAGTGTTGACTGAAATCGACTGGCTCAGGGTAGTTTGCAGTGTCAGGCTCTTCTGAATATGACATTTCACGGTAGCATTAGAAGGAAGGATAATTCATTGAGGGGCTGAGGGACAATTAGTTCATCAAATTGGATTCTGCTCCGTGGAAATTCACGATAAATTTTATATTTAAAAAGTGCCTAAATTTGGCAGAAAACAGACACGTGTCTCCTTCTCCAGTTTCTTGGTCTGCGACAATATTGGACATGTTCCAGTCGCCTGGAAATGTCTTCGCCGTGTCGTCAGACCATAGCTTTCCTTCTTTTCACATAGAAGCCAGCCATCAGCGCAGTAAAGCTATTGGCGCAGGAGGTCGCTATGCCACAACGCTGGTCCCTGTTCCACCATAAAAAGATCTCCTTTTTTAATACCCAGCCAGGGATTCATTCCGTTCCATTGGGGAGGACTTAGTGGTCCAGTCGATGGAAGCCAATATAAGGAAAAGGATCTGGGCTGCTAGTGACCACGGACCCCCACATGCTATGATTCTGTACTTAAATGTTTCCTAAAATGGAAGTCGCGGCCCACAGAAGGCACGCCGAAGTTCTGCAACTACAGCCTAATCTTAAAATAACACTTTTGTTTAGTGTCTGCTTACACTAAACAATTGCCATGGAGCAGAGTCATTCTTGAGAAGTTGATAACTGTTGACCTGCTCACGATATTCTCCGCCATGTATCTTTCATTTCTGTATTCACAAGGTCAGTCACTGGAACTTATCTATTTCTTATTCTATTTTTTAGAAACCATTTTAATGCTATCCTTCCGC
Source organism: Cryptotermes secundus (assembly GCF_002891405.2). Classification (NCBI taxonomy): domain Eukaryota; kingdom Metazoa; phylum Arthropoda; class Insecta; order Blattodea; family Kalotermitidae; genus Cryptotermes; species Cryptotermes secundus. Next base: position 84,972 of record NW_019721763.1, on the reverse strand, counting down.
CTAGACCTAGGTCTGACAAGTAGTGTTTTCTCCTCAGAATTTACGAGCATAACTTTGGGTACATTTCGTCTCATCTTCGCCCAGATAAATTAAAGTAGTATGCAATTAATCTCTGTGTTTTATAGTTTCGAAACGTCAGATTTCCTTCAGCTTCATATGTCCGTTCCTTGATTCAATAACGGGCATCACTATTACTCGTAATTTAGTGGAAGATTTGCATATAGCTTGTTCTGAATTGTGAGTCAATGAGGATCTCTCTTCTTGGTATTTGCGAAGTCTCTATCATAAGAAATACTAATGCTGCGATTATGATAATTAATAAGGCGGAGATCGTAGTTTATTCGAAGTTAAGAATACCGTTGTTTATGGCAACAGCTTTGTAACATATAGTAATACAATGCTTCGAAACACTTGCCCCCTTGTACGATTTACAAACCAGCATTAACCGCTCGCCATGAACACACAGAGAATCTGACGTGTGTCAAGTCAGAAATCCTAGAAAAATGGGCAAAGTTGTGAAATTTAGACGGCGCAGCTTTGATCATCTAGAAAATAAAAGCATTATCATTAAATCAATTACAAATTATAAGAACTGATTTCGCTGCTGTCTGATTAAAAAAATACAAATATATTTCGTCCCAGTAGGACAAAAAATAAAACCCGGAAAATTGAACCTCGCAACTTAAGGTCGCTCCTCTTGAAAGTGAGAACCGGAAAGACAACTGAATTTATCGTAATCTGCATGCACCATAGCGTCATTGAATGCAACCTCTTGTNATCCATGATATGTATACAGTTGCCGTCTTGTAGTGCACTCAGTTTCACCTGTTCACGACATGTTTCGGCAACATAGTGCCATCATCAGGTGCCCCAATTACGCTAATCTATTTCATTGCTTGCCTTTATAAAATAATTTAAAAGGAATTTAAATAATTTTATAAAGGCCAGCAATGAAATAGATTAGCGTAATTGGGGCACCTGATGATGGCACTATGTTGCCGAAACATGTCGTGAACAGGTGAAACTGAGTGCACTACAAGACGGCAACTGTATACATATCATGGATTATAAACTCATATATTAAATTTATATTTGAAATATAATAGACATATATGCTCTCAATAGACACAATTGAAATTATGACATGTAGCATTTAATAATTCGGACCTATATAAATCCAAAGCGATAATATCAAATGACCTTATTCCTTTTAAGAAAACATTTATATTTGTATTTAAGCACAATGTAATCTAGATGATGTAATGAAAATCACATATAGCCTAAAGGACACACACGACGTGATTAATACCCGCCTGTGAATTCTGAACTCTGTTGACACCTCAGTTAAGTTGCACTAACGAGACATCCCTGAAATATAGCCTACACACGATTGAAATACAAACTTGAGGAGTGTGTTTAGTTGATGTTACGTAACACAAAGGTGCATTTGATATAGTTTCAACACATCATATTATGGCTTCAAATCTTTTCGGAATTACAAGAGGCGCTGAAGCATCCTTCACAGAGATACTGAGGTGCTTGAGGGCCTGTAGGGCATACCAGCGTATAGTTAATACATTCACATATCATGTACCAGCTTCAGGTATCTTTAATGCATACATGTCCATTATATTACGTTGGGAAACGTTAGTATAGACAAAGGGTATTCGGTTTCCCTTCTCACTCCATTCAGTCAATTGCCTGTTGGTCACTACCATTGCGCTTGCGTACCACGGTAAGCCCTCACACACAACCATCCTAATACTGAACACACTGGTTGCAAATCCGATTATGAACGAATATCTACATCGACACTTCAAATACATTTCATTTCGTCTAATAGACACGGTACACTAATATGGCGTCTACGAAATGTACAGACAATGTTGTGGGCAGGTCACTGCTTTGAGTTTCACTCACACCCTTACTAACACATAGAATATACCAGTACAAATTTATAACCTAAGTGTATAGATAAAATTACCCAATTACTGACATCCATTTCTCCCTTCTTTTCTAGCCTTTGCTCCTCCACTTCGCAATCTTCGCTCCCAATATCAACCAATAATATTCTCTTCACTACCTACTAGAAATATGTACATATAGTTCAAACACACTTAATTTTGTGAACACAGATCTCCTCTCTAAGACATAAAATAATGTTTAATTTTTTATTAGAAACTTATATTACACCAGCCGGGATAGGTCATATCGAATACAACAATTCGACTCTCGACAGAGGCAGGAATTCCTCTTTTCACCACGGCGTATACACTGGCTCCAGGGAAAATTCAGCTCCCTGGATATTAGTGGCTGTTTCCATGAATACGACGGCCGAAGTGGGAAGTTGCACGTGCGAAAGTCTACTGCTCAGCCTTTTGTCTTGTGTGGTGCACACGATAAACAACATTAACTTATCTTACTTTATCGTACTAAAATTAAATTTTATTTAAATCTCACACGGGACATACAGGGGTTGGACAAAGTAGTGGAAACACTAAAGATACTGTATATATTTCTTTACTAATATGGTGCTTAACCACATTCTGCCTTCAAAACAGCCGCAATCCTTCTTAGAGTGGGCTCGTACAAGTTTCGAACAGCCTCTAGCGGAATTTTATACCATTCTTCTTGAAGAACAACTTCATGTAGCTTTAGAGACGTTGGAGGTGGGAACCTGTTCCTCACTCTAGTCTCCAAAACAGATCAGAATGGTTCAATGTTGCTCAGGTCTTGTGATTGAGCTCGCCAGCGAAGATGTTGAAGTTCACCTTCATGCTCTTCGAACTACGACTGAACAATTTCAGCTGTGTGAATGGGGGCATTGTAGTCTTGGAAAATGGCATCTTTGTTCGGAAGTAACGTCTGAATCATGGGTTGCACCTGATTACCCAACCTGTCCACGTACTCTCTTGCAGTAATTCTGCCATGAAGGCTAATAACGGGACCAATATAATACTGTACCACGATATTACTGCCCAAACCATCATAGAACCTTTCCCGTGTTTCACTGTTGGAACCAGACATTCCGGACTATAGGCTTCCTCGGCNACGTACTCTCTTGCAGTAATTCTGCCATGAAGGCTAATAACGGGACTAACAGAATACTGTACCATGATATTGCTGCCAAAACCATCATAGAACCTTTCCCGTGTTTCACTGTTGGAACCAGACATTCCGGACTATAGGCTTCCTCGGCTGTTCTCCAAATGTAAACTCTTCCTGATGTACGGAACAGGTTGAAGGACGACTCATCTGACCACATCACGCGCGCGTCTCCATTTGTCTGATTTCCAGGTTTTATGGTCGTGACACCATCGTTTAAGCATCTGAGCATTACTTTCAGTAATCGGAGTTCTAGCGATTGGAGCCATACCGTGGACGTTGGACTCGTGAAGCTCACGTCGGACACTTTTTGCCAAAACATGGTTTTCAAGATTAATAAGATTAATATTCAGTTCTGCAACCACCTGTGCCGTAGAACTATGATTTTTCGAAACAACCCTTCTCAATGCACAGAAATCTCTTTCTTTCAATGTTGATTTTCGCCCACTGTTCCTCTTCGCTGATGCTGTCTTCCCACGATTCGTGTGTGCAGACTTAACCTTACAAACTCTCGCTCTCACTACATTTAATAATGTTGCAATTTTGCCACAGATACTCCTGCTAAACGCGCACCAATCATCTGTCCTCTTTTGACATCGGACAAGTCTCCCATTTTCCGATTCTTTCACACGGACTGTCATTCAACAGGATCATTAATGCACTTACGCGAGCACCACAGACTCAAAACAGATGGAAGGACATTCAGTGCTGCCAACTGAAGCTCTTTAAATGTAGCCAACACAAACAAATTCTGTTCCTCAATTTCTTAGTATTTCCATTATTTTGTTCACCTCCTGTATTTAAATTTAAATTTAAATTCTTATATACAAGTACTAAAAGCGTGACATAGCTATTTCGGCGAATGTTTGTTCCTGAAACTTATGCTCGTATATAAAATCAGGCTTATCAATAGCTGTAGTTACGAGGAAGTAATATATAACAAAACATTTCCGAACAGAATCAACAGCGTAGTCATTTCACGTGACAGTACGTCTCATTTTCGCAAACGTTAACTTCCCTACGAATTCTCTGAATAAAATTTGTAAGAATTCCTTGCATCCCCCATGCGTGCTACATACCCTGGCCATCTGAGCTTCCTTAATTTGGTTAGCCTGTTATTGTACTATGTGAAATATAGAAAGTATGAGGCTCCTCAGGTTGCACATTTCTGCAGCCTCCCCCTTAAATCGAAATATTTTTCATATCACCCTGTTCCCAAGCACCATCAAATGCGACATGTAAGTTTTATATCAGTTTATGAGAATCCCGATGGAACCATACAAATTCTGCTCAAAATTAAAAACGTGTTGGTATATACTCGTATTATGTATTGCAATTTTAGTATTCACAACTGACAATACTATAAGGTCTATAACAATCCGACTATGAGCTAGAAATAAAATAATGATATTTGGTATACATGTTCTGTCACATAAGCGAACCGCTTCTTTTTTTTTTTTTTGCAACGAATTACCCATGTTGCTCTGACACAAATTTATAATTAAATATTTTACTTTCACAAAATTAGTGCATATTAATAACCTCAGTTCTGCGAGCACTTTTAATATGAATTATATCTTCTGGTTTATATTTCAGTTCGAAATATACAGAAGTTTCAGTTTATTCTGTATTCATTTTAATCGCCTGTTACTGTGTACTCTCTTCACGGTTAGCAAATGCGAAGGCAGTCAATTAGAACTGGGGAAATGGGATATATGCATGAATTACAGAGTAACCTGAATTACTATTATTTTTATTGCTAGTGGGGTGGAACTAAGTCCCTTGTACTGCGACCACTTCTGGCTTATTGTACCAGCCCCAGATGATAGGTGAAGGTGATTGTGGAGCAATTGGTGGAATGAAGATTGGCAGGGGAAACCGAAGTACTTGGAGAAAACTTGCTCCAGCGCCACTTTGTCCACCACAAATCCCACTTGACCAGACCCGGGATCTAGCCCGGGCCGCCGCGGTGGGAAGGCAGCGACTAACCGCTTGAGCTATGGCGCGGCCTGGAGGAACGTGTAACTATGTGCTTTAAGGCACGGAACTTGGTAATCAACTAGAACACGAGAGTTCCGTCGATATCTTGATTTATCTCGCATATCGTGAATTTTGGAGGATACATTTCTCAAGCAGCGAATTCCATTAATAACTAACTAATATTGTATTTAAGCATCATGTTGCATTACTTTAACTTTTACACACAACAATAAGGTTCCGTCGATAATGCAACTATTTTTATCCTTTCCTTTTCACTTTCCTTTTTACAACGTGTTTCGGTCCTAACCGGCCATCATCAGGTATCTTAATTTGCCAAGACTGTTACACTGTACTGGCTGTCACTCATTTCGTATATATAATTGCAACATGTCATGATTCTAAATGTTGTAAACATAACTCACACGTTAAAGTGAGAATAGGCTATTATACCTATATGTTTCCATTAAGCAAAGATGAGCATGGGATGGGTTATTTTGTGCAAATTGTTCCTTGATTCCAGGGATTCATTCTAATATTTTGAAAGTTAATTTAAACATGGAACCTCATCCTATTCTATGGTTCAGGTTTTCAGATCAGTGAATTTTTCATCTCTTCCATGCATGCTACATGATCCATCCACGTAATCTTCCCTGTTTTAATGGCACTAATAACATACGGTGAAAAGCATATAGCATGAATCTCGCAGCTAATACAATGATTAACAATGAGGGCAAATGCTCGTATTGTTTCACACATAAACAGAACATGGCGAAGGAAAAGTATTTCGTTCAGAACAGCAACTTCAAGTTCATGCAATAACCTGACGCTCTGTTCACACGAACTGAAGCGAGAGATATCAGCTTGAATGTGCTAGGAGTATAGAAGACGTAAGTGGCTATAACCTGCTATAGGAAGGCCAGCACGTGAACATGGTCTGATGTCCGGCCGCCGATACAAAACAGGAGTAGTGGTGCCGGGGATGTTTTGAAAGCCCATTTCTTGGCTGCCCGGCCCATCCTCTCAAATCAATCAAGAACTAATGAAAGTCCGTGGTAGAGATGGTCGGAGGGAAGGGAGGGTACTCTTACACACACTGGCCGAGTTTTATGTCAGTTTCTAATGCTACTTTGTGAGGCTGCAAGTGCACTTCCCCACTCAGCTGTCTTCTGACGCAACGGCCAAAACAAACTCGCTGTTTTCTCAAGAGAAGCCCCATTGCGCCCATAGACTTGTCTGTTTAGAGTGTGAAATAATTTATATCACCCTGCAGAACACATAATCTGACATATCTTCCATTTAAGCACGTACCACTTGAGATTTTAATTCTGAAGTCTGACCATTATTGTCCTTGTTATCATGGGTATCTTCTCTGATGACACAACGGTTCTATTTTTCGCCTGTACATATTTGCAAAAATTTCCAGCTAAAGATCTGTTACGCAAGATTTAAAATGTTACTTAAAAAGTTTAGGAGCCGGGATAGCGCAGTCGGTATAGAGACTGGCTACGGGTTCGACGATCGAGGGGTCGGAGTTCTTCTCCAGGTCGTCCAGACCGGCTCTGGGTTCCACCCAACCGNTCTTGTACACGTCGTCCAGACCGGGTTTGGGGTTCACCCAACCTCTTATCCAATGGGTACCGGTGGTAAAGCAGCCGCAGCGTGAAGCTTATCACTCAGCTCCAGCTAGTGCCGAGGACAATAAAATATGGATCTATACATCCACTCTTCCATACGCCTTCATGGCGTAATGCTTAATTAGTCAAGCACAAGGACAAATTTACCTTTAACTTACCATATATAAGCTTACAAATATTATCATACAAAACCTGTGTCAGGGAGGACATTGTAACGCAAATTAACTATGCCTCATATTACTTAGTTTATACCATAGAGACGAGTCTTGAAAGAGGGATAAAAATATAGCAGAAGAGTAGATGAAAATAAAAAATATGGAAGAAGTGAGAGATTCTTTATTTCCATTGGGGGGGGGGTAGTTCCCAGGCTCCGCCCTCTTATCCTGCTGACAACAGTAGTAGTATGAGACAAAGGCTGCGGCATTTTGATTTTCTGAATTATGAACTTCATTTTAATTGTATACATAGATTCAGTTCATACTAACCAGAGAACAAATTGCATCTCCGTTATAAATATCAGCCGGTTACTGGTATTTATAAAATAGAGGTTGTTTTATCTGAGAATATTATAAAATACATAAATACACTGTGTGGGCGAAAAACGTAGCTCTCAATGTTAAATCAGGCTTTATTCTTACCCAGTTACCTCTCTACTTTAATGGGGTAAGAAATTAATTACTTTTAAACTTAATAAACCTAATGTAATTCTTATAGATCTTTATTCTCTTGCAAAATATAGTTACCTATTTTTAAAAAAATCACATATATAAATGCAATAGCGAAAAATATGCCATTTTTGTATGGTGACTGAAAATTAAGAAATGTTGCCATAAAGACTATGTGGTACTACAAAAGTTGGTAGAGAAGTATCGGACAGTGGGAAGTGGCCAGTTAGAGGACAGCGCTTCTCTTGACAACGCAGCAGTACGGGAGGCCCAAGGAGTAGCAACCACCCACCGCCTGTGTCATCATCCTTGCAGCACAGCTATAAAGCTTCAGTATCAAGCGGTGGCGCTGCTAATCCTCGTATTGGTTGCTTATTGGCTACCGGAAGAAGGGAAACAGATCTTATTAGATTGCCAGCATCCACTGCTTCTCGGGCCAATCTCCTTAGCACTTTAAACGCTGCCACAAATTACAGGAAATTACCTGAGAAGTTGTCGCAGTGGTTCGCTGTTGATACTTACAGAAAGTGACGTTAAATCAAAATTTAAAAAAAGACGGAGTGGGGAGATGAGAATATTACGTCATCATTTTTATAGCTCAGTGCAATCAGGTTAATAATATCAAGAATATACTATGAGAAGCAAGAAGTCTTTTCAAATTTTGAAAAGGAGACTTTCAGGACTACAAGTTATATTTTAGACAGCAAGAAGCCGGAAGGATAATATTAAAATGGGGTTTACAGAAATTGGTTCTGAGTTTGTGAATTGGAGGCACGGATACAAAAGATAAATATACAGGTCTAGATGCATTCACTTCGAGAAGGAAATGATAAATGTATTACAAAAGTGCCACAGTAAACACTAGACGGGCAGAGATCCGTGAAGGTCGGGAGTTGGGATATTCTCTTCTATAAAAATCGTCTATAGTTCATCTCGTCTCCTCAGTACTAATAAATTGTCAGTGCCTTATCTTGTAATTGATGTATTATTTTCACGTTTCTTCGACGCTACAGATTTTGGGAGTCTCAAATACGTAGAAGAGTTGTTCAGAATTCAATCTAAGCCCTCATAAAGTCAGGTTTGAAACACGAGATTCCAATATTTAAGCCGTCTGAGGCCGCGAGCTTGGACACTGTGATCAGCTGACTGCAGTTTTATCAGAAATCTGTACGAATCACGCATATTTCATTTTTGTTTCTTCTTATTTAAGCGGAGCCCATTAGATATATTTTGTAGAATGAAGTAAATGGCTGAAAGCTGTAGGCCTAAACATGTCGAATTAATACTTTCTCCTATGAGCAGATATGGAGAAGAAAACAACTATTACTGACGTGTGTGTTAGGCCCGCTTCTGTCTTGTTCAGAGTAGATGCTGTTGCTACGTGCGGTGATAGAAGAAGGTTGACCTACTTGAAAAGCTATTTATAAATGTTCTAACAACTGTAAGTGCAAGGAATTTCCATGACACAGGAATTATTTTGCCTGGAAAATTAATTTGATTGATGAAACATTCAGTCTTTTGATCTATACCATGTAAAAGGAGATGCGGACTAAAAGAATAGGAATCAGAGAGAGAAAAAATACTGTCCGCCATTTTGGATCAAAATCGCATCTGATCTCATATACATGTGTGTACGTTATTTGGCACAGAAGGACATTATGGTTGTAATCAATGGGCTGTATTAGACTGAAGGCTTCAAGTACTGGGGGCACGCGGTAGTGCAGTTGCTTGAGGCACTACGTTACAAGCCGAAAGTTTGCGGGTTCGAGTACCGATGAGGTTGATTTACCTGATCCTTCCAGTCGCACTATGGCCATGGGGTCAACTCAGCCTCTAACAGAAATGAGTACCAGGAATTTTCCTGGGGGTAAAGGGCAGCCGGTGTGTAAGGCTGACAACTTCACAGTCTGCTTTTACCGGTTCTCACGGTCTCTTAGCTTGCAGATTTCTTATATTTTTTCTTCTACCCTGAAGATGGAGGCGATACGTTCCTCCGAAACGTCGGTTAACACCACATATACACGGTGCCAAATCCCAGAAGACTGCTTTCTTCAACCTTACTGTCGTCTGTGAGCCGATTGTCTAGAGAAAATTTGGGAGCTTCGTCGTCTCAGAACCCTACAGCCCGCCACGGCCTGTTACAGGATAGCTTTACCTTACCTTCAACTACTGACGACATATTCTCAATTATGTGGATTACGTAACACGGGCTCTTAGTATGAGAGTAAATGAGGAAGGGAAAAGGATGTGGAAGGAGGAGGCTTCTTCTAAGTTGAACCCACAAAATTGCTTACAGCGAGTGAGAGAAATGAAAATCCCTTCGAAGAGGATAAATAAATTTCGGCCCGATATTCAAGCCCGGGACGAACTGAAAAAGGAGGAAAGTTTAAACAGGTCAGGGGAAAATTCCTCAGGGCCTACTGGAATTCCATTATTCTGACATTCGAGCTGAGAACCGGATCACATGCTTCCAAATATTAATTCATAATCATGCCGCCATAGTTAATGTCATGGATCAGATTTCTTCGTGGAGGAAAAGATATCGTGTCTTACCAAACCATAAGATTCCCCGTCTTTTATGGAACCTGAAGTTTCATTCCTTAGTGTCCTTTAGTCCACAAGCGAACTATACCGACCGAGCGACCGCCGCTTGCCAGCGAATAGCGGATAGAGGATGTAGCGTGGTCATCGAAACGGATTCCCACCGTCGTTAATCTCAGTTTTCTAGACCGACCTGAAGTTTCATTTCTGTGTTCATAACATCCTTCCAACAGGCCTTATGCTGAATCCGATAAATCAAGTACGCATCCTATTTTTACGATCCGTTTTAATATTATCCTTCCCTAAGTTCTTGCATTTTATTCTGTCATTCTGTATTAAATATCATCCGTAATTTATAAAATGTAGTTTAGAATAAGCTAAGAGAGAAATGAACTCATGGCCGTCCCAAACGAGTGTGCAAGCGCCTAGCCTTAATCGTCGTGGCCACTGATGCGAGCCCAAACATTAAGTCGTCAAAAGAAGTTACCAATTTGGAACGTGAGAACATAATTACGCATATGTTTTATGTAGTGTCTATCGCGACAGTGTGAATTTGAAAGGTCCAAGAGACAGAAAGCTAATGTAAAGCCGTTCCCTAATGGACGGGCCTGTACAACTCCATTGTTCGGTTACATCTGCATTGCTGATTATTACCTGGTCCGTGGTAATAACAGAGGAACCTGCACATACATCCGGTTGCGAGGAAGTCGTATGAAAATCACTCACAGCCTTCCTCTTATTCTGCCTCCTTCCTTCAAGCCTGTGGGGCCAGTGTCATTCCATATTCCCTTTTACTATCAAAGCTACAGCGAGGAGCAGAGCTGTCTCTCCCAACAGACATGCGTGGACGTGTACCTCACACGGCTCGCAGGTCGTTTATAGCTGATGGTATTCACTTGCTACAGTCCTAATCCAGTTGCCTTCATTTCGTCTTCAGCCCAACAGCAAAGCTTCTTGTTCGTTGTTTCTTGATCATTTCAGACTGAACCCAAAATTATGTGGGTCTTAAAGATAAGGAACAGAAGAAGAAATGCAATAAGAAAAGGAAGATAAAGAATATAAGGATGTGGCGGGAAAAAAAGGAGAGATACAGGGAGAAGAAAAAGAAGAAAGTGAAGGGCTAGAAGAAAGGCAAACAGAAGGCAGAGGAGAAGAAATAAGAGATATGAAGAAGAAAATAAAAATAAGAGGGACATTATTATTATTATTATTATTATTATTATTATTATTTACTGCAATTGGGCGGAGGGGATAAGAAAACAAATAATTGTCTTTATGTCACTCTCCATACCCGTATCGTTGTGAAATCCATCTCCTTAAAAAAACAAATTTATAGCAATGACTTCAGTCTTAAACGGTTCTATGAATTCAGGCAAATGTGTGAAATCTTTCATTTGTCATTTCTAGACTTGCAATCAAATTTTCTTATGTACTCGTTTGTTTCAGCGGTTAAATAAAATATTTTTGTCTTTTAGTTCTTATGCATGGAACCCTTTCACAAATGTTGCTAAATCTGTACGTTTCTAACACATTCTTAGTACAATAGTACATGTTATCACGGTTATCTTTTTACGTATGGTTGCATCAGACATTCTTTCATTCAAATCTGTCAACGCTTGTTTCGCTTGAAAAAAATTATTATGATTGGCTTCTGTTTGATAGCCGCACCAATATTTCCCAGACAAGATGTATTTTGAAGAGAGCAGTCTTCTGGGATGTGGCGCCGAGTAAATATTGTATTAACCGACGTTTCGGAGGAACGTATCGCCTCCATATTCAAAGTAGAAGAAAAAAGAATAAAATATGCAAGCGAAGAACCGGTGTTATCAGGTGCAAATAGACTATGTCCAGCGAAGAACCGGTATGATCAGGTGCAAATATATTAATGTCCAGCGAAGAACCGGTGTGATCAGTTGCAAATACACTAATGTCCAGCGAAGAACCGGTGTTATCAGGTGCAAATACACTAATGTCCAGCGAAGAACTGGTGTGATCAAGTACAAATATACTAATGTCCAGCGAAGAACCGGTGTGATCAGGTGCAAATACACTAACATCCAGCGAAGAACCGGTGTGATCAGGTGCAAATATAATAATGTCAAGCGAAGAACCGGTGTGATCAGGTGCAAATAGACTAATGTATAGACTTGCGTATTTTCTTCTTTTTTCTTCTACCCTGGAGGCGATACGTTCCTCCGAAAAGTCGGTTAACACAATACCTACACGGCGCTACATCCCAGAAGACTGCCGTGAAAACCTCAAATCTTAGACGATCTATTTTATTGCTTAATTGACAACACTCAGCAATTCGGGCTATAGAGCATCGAAAGTTCTGATATCAATAATGAATAGAAAAGTACATTGAAGGAATTAAAGCACTATCCCGTCATTTGGCTTGAGAGACTGAGTAAAACTAATAAAATGTAACTCCGAGTCTCGATTGAAGATTAAATTTGAGACTGCATTCTCGGTAACACTCTGTAGGAATTCCAACCACTGTACCTCGAGGATTTCTAATTGAAAACAATGCTAAAGAAAGTCTGAAGACATCTGAGTCCGATCATGTGCTTTAATACGTATGCTGAGCCGTTTCACAATGAGTTCAGAAACTCAAAACCTAATGGGTAATTCAAATCCCATGCTCTTCGATCCGTTCAGTAGTAACACAGATTCAGAATTCTATCCCGAATATCGTGATATAGGTAATCAGACTGAAGAGATGACGAAATTAACGTCGTGCAAAAAGGACTCATGTGCCTTCCCAAATTCCGCCGTGTTGATAAATGTTAGTGCACTGAATTCTGTGAGTTGTAGTGGTGAAAGGAGTAAATTCATATATTAATTTAAATATTTTATAGCTAGTTTTTTTTAATTATGTTAATTGGATAGAAATATGAGTCTACGAACATTGTAATACATCGTTTGAAGGACTAAGAATTATGTGGACCTTAAGCTGAACGACAGTAAAATCAGAGATAAAATTCGTAATAAAATTAGTAGAAGATATTTTGTAAATATTTAAATTACAATTGATCGGTTGAAATGCTGATATCAGCCCGCTTACTTCCCATACCTCTGCGGATCAGGATGCATAAATATGAAACGCTGATTTTGTGGAAGTGACACGTGATTTGCTATTTCTAATAACAACTGTTTTAAAACAAAGTACAAAGAAGAACATTTGGACATAACAATGATGACATCAGTGAGTAATTTATATCAGATACATAGAAGCTTGTGGTCCATATAGGTCACCGAATGCTGTCACGATAGTTCAAACTAGAATTCAGGGTGTGGAGGTGGGATCAGAAATACAAGGAAAACACACAGAATTTTAATGGGAAGAGTTCTTGTGAAATGGCCACTTGAGAGACCGAAAAGTTCATGGGAAGAAAATAATATTATAGATCCTAGTGAAGTAGAGTGTGAGGTTGATCATACTGGATTGTGCCCGTGGAAAGATTTGGTGATGGCAGCGTGAACTGTGAATTACAATAGCAGAAATTTAATTATGGATAGGAAATAAACGTATAATATACTTTCATTACGTACTCCTAATTGGATCCTCTCTTTGAATTTATATTGCTGGTTCAAGTTTACAATTCTCAGAAGTACCAATTCGCAACACACTAGTCTTACAGTTGTCATAATAGTTTTCCATAAATCCCTAATGCATTGCAAAATAAGCCCTTCTGATAATATTTTCGAGGAGAACTAAAAAAAATAGATGTAGATTATGAGACCACCATGCTGTCTGTGAGTTCTCCCCTATTAACTTCTGAATGCATGAACTAATCTTTATTAAACTTGGTACATATTTCATGGCATCTGAGCCCATTTCAGCGGGATACTTCATAAATTCCTCCCATCAGTCTGTGTCTGCAAGTGTATCCCTCCTAACGTTGCAAAACAACGGCTGGGTTGTCTCTCAATTCGGTGCTAGGCAACGGCCTGGTGAACATGTTCCTGTGGCAACGAATACACGAAAAAATATAAGAATTGTTGGAATTGTCATTTCCTATGCTGTCCATGTCTTATGAAAGAAGACTCTGTGGGTCTGTCTGTGCATCCTCCTATCGTTGCTAGGTAACAACTCAGTAAAGACGTTCCCGCGGCAACGAAGAAGAGTATGAGGTGTCGTTTACTATGAGGCCCGTGTCGTATCGGAGACAAGTTGGTGATTAGTTCTTTCCAGAAATTCTAGCATTATTTTCCTTTGTTAATTAAATTTCTGTATTTTTTACAATACAGTTATTAAAATATTCATTATTCCACTGAAATAACTTCTATAATTAATATTAAGCCGTCAAGTAACCCACAAATTAACCAAAATACCTAAATTTAATTAATATTCGTAGCAGAGAAATTGATATATTTTGTGAAATAGTAGAGTTTAATATTGTTATTATAGGAGATTTGAGGTTCTTAGGTCGGTGATTATAAATAACATATCTTTGGATCCTACGCAGTGTGGGCTGAACCAGACTGCACGGTTTCACATTTCAGATGATACGACTTCCCAGTATCATGCTGTCTTCTTCTGCGGAGCGTGTGTACGCTTTGGCCTGCTCTGAATCTATGTAATTGCATTATGAGACGATACATGTTATCACGGGCGACTCCGTAGACACGGCATCGTGCCATCGCAAGCCTCTATCTACACGAAACAAAAAATACACACAGAAATATGTGTACAATTTATCCCTCGAGCGGGATTCGAACAATCTGCCACTGATCCATGACAATACAGGCCGTGAACAGTCCGATCACTGGAATCAACATTAACATTCCTGTTAAAGGTTGATGTAAACTAAATAAAAATTCATTGCACTTATCTCACTATAGCATGAAGGTAATTCATGGTGCAGGAACATGGGGTTGAAAGGAAATTGGACGGTATTTCCTTCCCCTTTCATTTCAACCCTTAAATTTTATTGCCAATTGAACGGAGAAACTTCTATACACATTTGCCCCTGGGAATGAATGGTTTTCTACTCGTCTTCAGCTAGGCAGCTTTCAGATCACGAAGTGAGAAAGACAGGAAAATGCTTTGCTTCGGCAGGTCGGAGGAGTTCAATAAGGTAATTTACTGTCTGTTTCATAGCAAAGCCCTCCGTAACTATAAATAATTCCTCTCCCTGTAATGTAAACCGATCCTATTGAATGTTTCTATAAGCTGGACACTGTACCGAAGAGATGAATACACACTGAATAATTGGTTTAAAAATGATTTGGGATCTAAGAGGAATGAGGTCAGTGGAATAAGATATAAAGAGAAACTATGTTTAGTTTTTAGTTACTCGATATTAACTAATTTCAGTTACCAGGTTCCTACTGGAGGAGGCAACAGCAGCTCATCTGGATAGGAAATTTCCCGCCTTACATGAATCCCAAGTCACAAAAATTCGACACCGAGTCAACTGAATTCGGATCACATACTCACGCCGTACTGAGTCAAGGACTATTTTGTCATTATGTTCCCATCCAAACTGGATTCTTTTCTTCAGGTTTCATTCTAAAATTTAGTACGCATTTCAAATTTCCTCCATGCGTGAAACAAGACAACCTACCTCATATTTCTTGATTTAAAATGATTATACGATTTTTGAAGAGTATAAAATATAAAACGCTTCAATATTCAACCTCTTCCTGCCTTGTGATAATTTCTCTCTCAGTTACAAATATTCTCTCGTTTTATGAGAGAAAACCTTCCACACTGGAGTGATAAGATAGATAAAACGATAATAACGGGGATGATAGGGGTAATAGCGACAACAACAACAACAACAACAACAACAGCTTTTTGTCACTTTTCAATTAACAAGACGTCCCTTGGCCTAACATGAATAAATAATTCGTTCACTTTGATTACTGAATGATGTGAACCCTTAGATGCACTGGTATTGTCATTCCTCTGTTTGATTTGAAGCAAATGGAATGGAAAAAGTCTAACCGCTTTACTTGAAGTGGATGACAATTCTGTCTCTTTTATATGGCCATGATGAAGCTGGTATAAACCGGTAGAAGCAATTACGAATTCTAGAATCACTGCGTAAGGATGAGTACAATATTATTAAAAGAGCACGAAATGAGATTTTACTTTCTGGTCCTCAGAGGAAACCAGCAAAATCAGATCACTCCGTTCACAGGGGCCAGTTCTGGGTTTCGGCGATACTGGCATATAAACTGAGCGCAACAGAATTACTTTCTGCGGGACCCCATGATGTTACATACCAAGGCCTCCCTGTGCCTGAGTACCAGAGCATGAAGGAATATAGGGACACTGAAACAAAGCTGAGCCTTAACATCAGCTGGTGCTCTGCTGCCGGAGAGGGTGTCTCCAGTACGCCGAAAAACCAGCTCCTCGAAGACAAGAGTCTCTACCCTTGTCAGAAACCGACGTTCGATTCTTAGCTAAGAGTAGTCACTTTACTCACCCCTTAATTAACATCATAGAGCCGAACATTTTTGGAGAAGCTATTGACCTAATTCTTCCGGTCGCACTATGGCCCTAGGGTCGACTCAGCCTCTAACAGAAATGAGTACCAGGAATTAATTAAATATTTTTTCTGGGGAGTAAAGCGCGGCCGGCTCGAAGGGCTGACAACCTTACCGCCATCTTTAAGCCGATTGTCTAGATCAGGAATGTCAAACTGAACTTATACAGAGGGCCACCTAAGCCCTATAAATAATAGTCCAGGGCCGCACTTCAAAATACAAATATACATTAGATTTTGATACAAGGAAATTTAATTCTATTTATTATTTAGGAATAATTTCAATATAATTACCTAAAGTCACATATCTTACAGTTTTAAAAAGCAAGAGAATGCCATTTTTGACAAGTATCAAACAGCTTTTCAATATGTAAAATGGGAGATTACACAAGAAATTGTGTTAGAAATAACAAAACAGTGATTTCCCGCAGCCTGCTAATTTATGTCTGCGTGAGACTTCTTGTCTTCTGGTCTCTTGGAAAATTGTCTTTACAAAAAAATATTTCTACTAAAATTTTAATATTGTCATTAATATCAATTAGCTCTAAAAGTTGAGGGGCCGCATGTTTGACACAGTTGGTCTAGATAATGTGGGGCCCTCAACGTCTCACAACCCTATGGGCCTTCGCGGCTTGTTACAGGGATAGCTTTACTTTACTTTTTTAATCGTCGTACAGCTGTTTAAGGATTTTGCCTCATTTTATGAATCTCGAAGGTTAACTACAGCATTAACAAGAGCCGCTATCTTCTGGCAACCGTCAGTCGTCATACCAAATCTTTAAGACTCTTTTCACATTGCTTTCTCACGTGGTCTCTTCCCTTCGTGATTCTTGACCAATAATTTGTGCCCATTTCTCACATTTCCGATGATTTCTACATGAATCGCCGGTCTACTCCTCGTTTATTTGACCACCTAAGGGTAAAAAACTGATATTAGAACTCCTCGTTTCTTCCCCAGACTCCTGCTACCTTCCTCCTCTTTGGTTCAAATGTGTTCCTGAGCGCTCTCTTCTGAAAAACCTTCATTGTAGGTACGCACTTTCCTCAATCTCAGAGATCGAGCTTCAAACCCACATAGATTGACAGGTAAAATAACATTTTTATATCATATCCCAGTATCTTCGGTTTTATTCAGTAGACGTGAAGACTATGCATTCTGCGCCGAAAGTTTGCAAGAATTATCGGAATTTTATTCAGTCACAACTCCTTCATGAATGCAAATTTCGCTCCCAAATATTATAACTTTAGCGCATCTGTGTGTTCTTTATTAGCTGTTTATACCTTGTTACGATTTCGCCCAGTATATCCCGCGGTGTTACTGAAGTCAATTTCAATTCCGACAGTGGATTCTGCGGCCACCGCAATTATCTGAGAGAAGAGGCCTTCTGGGTTGTAATGCCGTGTATTTTGGACAGAATGTGATCTAGAAATGTCATAAGAACATATTGAGCATCTGCGGAAGTACACGGCGCTAGATCAAATCCCGAAACCTTGTGAGGTACTGCTACTGCTATATTCCAAGCAGACAGTGACCGTCACTGTTCTGGTGCCTAGCGCTTTCTGTAGTATCGGAAGTGGCAGCCACATTCATAGGTGTTTTCCGAGAGCTTCGTACTGAGTATTTATAGCCGGCGTCGTACCCCCTTCCCGAACCTCTGTGGATGCATCTCCGTGATCAGGATATCCCCGAAAGAGTGACCACTGAGGAGACCGGGAGATCCCCTGAAGCTCCCACATTCAAATGTATCTAATATATAAATAACGCAAATAATATATATATATTGTCGCGTATTGGCCGTGTGACGCTACATATAACTTCACGCAAGTCTTGGATCTAGCGAGCAAATAAGCCAAATTTTATGAAATTACATTTACATACTATACTAAGGCCACGGAAAGAAGTCCCGTCCATTCCCTTCAAACCTAACTGTCAAGCTGTTACGGTCCCTACCCACTGCAGCACACTTCCCTACATTCCCTTCCAGTTGTCTAACCATTCTCTTCAAAGGAATATTTGTATTGATGACCTTTATTAACCTGAAGCCGGGTTCTTCTGCTCACTCACTTGGCTTAATTTTCGATAAGGGGGATATGCACATGCGAAACATCGGGCTCTATCCGAGATACACAGCATTATATTCCAGAAGACCATATTCTTCATGCCGATCACAGTGGCCGCACGGTCTGAGGCATGAAATGTCTTAGCTCGCTCGAACACTGGGACCTTGAGCTCGAATCCCGCTCAAGACATAGATGTCTGTGTTTATTCTGTATTTGTGTTAGGTAGCGGCCTTGAGACTGGCTCATCCCCCGTCCAAGGAATCCTACCGACTGTCTTAGATTAAGAAATTGAAGTGAAACGAAGAGTTTCGCGGATGCCCTATGCTCCAAGTGGGAGCAACAGAAGACGAAGAAGAAGAAGACATTCTTCATAGTTACCGCTGTACGAGCCTCAAGTCCGATACATTTAACACCTCAGAACCCGTGGTTACTATATGCACCATCTGTTTTAATATACAAAATCTCTGCATACTGCCCACAAAGCATATTTTATGGTTCACGCATTAAACGAATGTTTACCTAACAGCATTAAGCGGCTGGACTTTATAGAACAGACGTAATGTGTTTCCTGTGAGGTACGAAATGAATTCTCTTATATTGATTACAAGAAATTCAGTCTTTAAAAGACTAAGGTTGTAATATACTGATATCTGCTAGAAAATAAGTCATTCCAGGCGGTATAACTCCTTGTGGAAACATCTCTCTTGCTTTTATGGTCGTATTGGATCACATTCACGACAGTTTCCCCCTCCATCCCTGAGCTCCAAAAAGTTACGGTCATAGCTTCTGTACTAAGAGGCTCGAACACGCTGTAAAATATGAACTAAACATGTTATAATACACTTTATGAGTCGTAATACTATCTGCGATACAGGTTTTGCCAACTAATCGATTCCTTACAGAAGATAGTCCGTTTGTGTGTTTTGATGGGGTTTATCGTAAATTATCAATTCAAGAACGTAATCTGTGATGAAAATGACGACTCGGTAAGAAAGGGAGACAATCAGAGAACTGATAATGAAATATGGGATAGTGATGCTTTTATTCTTATTTTCTACAGAAAATTCAATCTTCACAGTCATGATTATAATCATGACTGTGAAGATTGATAATTATCGGGCGCTGCCCGAGTAGACTTGACACTTCACAGGCCTCAGAATTCATTTCAATCATCTCTCTCATTCGATTCAGGACAGCTTCATAAACTGTTTTCCTTGTTCTTCAATTTCACCATATCCATTCACATTATCTCCTTTACTGTTCAGTTTAGTCACAATCTTGATATTCTTTACCTCCTTCGTCTGCTTCTTCACAATCACCTTCAGTTTTATTTACATTTTCTTATTCCTGTTAAACATCTTCTCCCATACAGTTCCACCTTTCTTCATTGTCACCATCATCTTCGTCTTTATCATATTATCGGGTCCTCTTCTTCTTTGTCTTCTTCTATTCATTGTTCTTCATCACCGCTATCAATCTACTGTATCTTTTCTTTTCTTTGTTATATTCTTTCATTCCACCACCCCTAAATATTGGCCGTCTTCCTCTCCTTCCTATTCCTCTCCTTCTCCTCTTCACCACATATTGGTCTTCTTGGAGCCTGTCAGGGTATCAGTCCACCGCTTGCATTTTCTTCCAATGTGTCTTCTTACTTATGGAAAGAAACTGAAAATGATACGAGGCGTATTGACAGTTCCCTTATTGGGTCAAAAAATAAATTCTGGCTTAACTTAGTCAATTTCGGCTGCCATCTCCTTCAAAATAGTCTCCTTGGGGGATGTATACGGCGATCCAGTCGTTTTTTTCCGAGCTTCAAAAGCACTGTGGAAGTCATTTTCCTTAACGCTGTCGAGTACCGCTTGCAATTCCCTTTGACTTTCAGGCAATGTTTCAAAATGTCTTCCCTTGTGTTTCATTTTCAGTTGGGTACCAAAGTGAAATCACAGGGCTCTAAGTCCGGGGAGAAGGGAGGATGGGGAACGATAACCGTGGTGTTGTTAGTCACAAACTCTGTGGTTGTCAGGGACGTGTGGGCGGGGGCGTTGTCGTGATGAAAGAGCAATATGGCGGATGTTCAAATTCTCTGTTAAGATCTGGCAAACTCCATAACTGATCCCAACGGTATCTGCGAGCTAATGGATTGTTCGGCGACGGTCTTTGTTGATGAGTTATCGAATTTTTTCAACACTTTCTGTCATATTGCTGGTGTTTGGTCGTCCTGGACGTTTGGTCATCTTCAACTTACATTCGACCGGCCTTGAAACATGTCCGGCTTAAAGAATGTTCCCCAAAAGCCTCACGAAGCATTTCAAAAGTTCCTCTGACAGATTTACCGAGCTTCACGCAAAACTTGATGCAGACATGTTGTTCGATTTTGCCATTCATCGCAGGCAAAAAGAAACACGGAACCGAAAAAGCACACGTGTCAAAATAATGCGTGTTCAAAGCGCGGTGACACATGGCTTTCGGAAGTGTGACCTTGACCTCCCCTCTCATCTTCTTTCACCGAGGCAGTTACAACAATAATAGTCTTGAGTCGTTATAGGCCTACATAATGCCAGATAATTATATTTATAAAACGTGTTTTAAATTTTTCTCTTCGAGGACATTTGTCGGGATTTTTATGGATTTCCCAGTATTTTCCTGAGATGCCTGAGGAAAACTACGATTTTAACGTTTCCCGTGAAATAAACTTCACTTAGAATATTGTTTTTGTAAAAACGTGTATTTTTTTAGTGTTTAAAACTCACAATTTTTAGCTTTAGCTAATGAATGATGATATGGGACATTCCCTTTCAGTGAGCTTCTGAAGCAAAATTACAGCTGAAATTAGAGTCCCGGTTCTTGTAAGCAAGATATCCGGGAGCGTAAGGATAATACTGGACACCCAGACCTGGGATCAGAACCATGAACATCCAGCATGTGATTCAGGAGCTCGGTTGGGAGGTAATTCACCCCTACAAGGCATTATACTAAAATGCCTATGTTAACGGTCGGCTGGCAAGGCAGTGGTCTCGTGCTGCATTAATTTTCCCATCTGCACATTATCCTGCTGCAGTGCGTGACGTACGGGAAGCTTCAGTATTTATCGGTTTGTGTCTGACTTTTCCAGTATGGAAAGTAAGCTCGTGACACGTCAGTGAAACCGTACCAAAAACATTTTCACAAGTCTTCTTTGATATGTTATGTATGTGGGGTATACAAGACTAATAATTGTGGGACCTAGGTTTGATGACTGGATTTATTGGGTACTCCTAACTGGTAAGTACAAGTAATTGTAGCACTCTGAAGAATATTGTCGTTACTTAGTAACATTTCAACGATTAATTCATCCTCAGTCCTTCTATATTAAGAGTTCAGAGTGACTTTATGACTAGAGGTTTGCCGCCTATCAGTTAGTTTTGCCGACAAACCCCTTGAGACCCACGACCAGAATTTTTATTTTCAACACTTGCGGTTACAGTACTTATGTAACATCCTCTCTGACGAGAGGATGGATCTGTCGTTTATAATTCCTGCTGGTCATCGCCAGCGCAGTCATTCTCATGTCTGAGTGCCGTATGACTCGCGACCCTATTTTACTGTCTCAGATTCGAGACTTCAAATTTTGTTGCCTCCTACGACTCACAGGGCTACGGTGGAGGTATTCGACCCCGCCTTCACAGGGGATACCTCCTATATTGACGAATGCACTAACTTTTCACAACTGCTAGGCGGCCCGCATAGAAAAGACCGCCGCGAAGGGTTCCATTTTTGTTTCACGAATGCATTACCTCGGAAATTCCTTTGTGTTTAACAATTTGTTACCTGATAACGACCTATTCGTTGTTATTGTTTTAGCGGGAACGTGGTTTCTGAGTCATTATTCAGCAACGGGGTCTGACTCTGGCTTCACTCTCCCGGCTTTCAGCCGTCACGTCATAATATGTTATGTGAACTTTTAGCCTTGAAATTAATTCACTGTACATTCTATTATAGAGAGAGCGAATTCCGATAATAAGCAATACACTGTGCAGAGTCAAACTATGTATCGAGATAACACGTTAATGCTTTTTCTTTCATTTCGTTAAATATAAATTATAAAGTAAATAGTCTGTCTTATTATTGTTGTACCTTCTGCAAACAGTGAGCTTGTAATTAGGAAAGCCAGTTATAATTATTTTTCTTTCAATTATGTTACACTTCAACAACGATTTCTGACAGTTTCAGCCCCTTCACATGCCCTCGTCATAATTTTGAAATTCGAATGTTGAATGTTGGTGACTATGTCGGCTCTTCAATTTTAATAGAATATAACGACAATTGTTTAAATTTATTTTTGCATCCTGTTGTACATAATATCAATGGGATTGGGCCTTCGACGCAATAACGAAATAGATTGGTTAGTAAAACCCAATAAATAAATAAATGAATGCATTGATAAACTTTACATATTTTAATCAATTTTATTAAAAATATGTTGGCGAACAGTAGCGTAGTTGGTTGAGGCACTATGCTACAAGCCGGAAAGTGGCGTGTTCTAGTCCCGATGGGATGAATTTTTCCAATTTACCTAATCCTTCCAGCCGCACTATGGCCATAGGGTCGACTGAGTCTCTAACAGAAATGAGTATCAGGAACATTCATGGGGGTCAAAGGACGGCCGGGGCGGTAGGCTGACAGCCCCACCGCCATCTGTAAGCCTATTGTCTAGGAAATATGGGAGCCTCGACGTCTCACAACCCTATAGTCCTCAACGGCATGTCACAGGGAGAGTTTTACGATTTTATTAAAATTATGTACAATGAAATTCATTGTTGTGTGGACTGCCTCAGTACCATTGATAAAGACATTCACTTCTACACAGTATTAAACAGCAACAATTAAATTTATAAACTGATATTTGTATGTGTCCCTCTCTGTGGGAAACCCGTTCCTAAATACTGAGTTGCGAAACAAAAAGCTTCTGAATCTCCAGTTCATGGGGTGAGGCGCCCTTGGAGATAAGTAACATTATTTTGAGATTTATGTAAAGTAAAATTGTTACAAACGAAATTCTCCGGACAACTTCAATGTAGATAACCAATACCAAATTTAATCAAATTCGTATTAAGGATTCTGCGAATCAAATATGACGGCAGACGGAGAGACACAACTTTCTCGGTGTGCAAACACAGTACACAAATCAATCTACCAATAATTATCAGCACGAATCTATATATACTGACATCAAAGCGTGGAGGGAAGCGCTAGTTATTTCTTCTGAAGAGTATAAAGTAGCCAGTTTGTTTATTCCTCCTGCGGTTTACGGTTTATAGCCGCCACTCTGAGCTGTAACCTATAAAAGCGCCCATTCGTTCAAGTCTGAAGAGAAAGCTCCAGTCTGTATAGGCGGATATAATCAAACGGCTGTTCTTGGAAATGTGTATGTTACTTGAAAAGTGAAAACACAGAAAACGTCTCATCATGATCTGTTCTTAAGACCTTCTGTTTCTTTAAAGGACGTTAGCACAGACTGATCGTTTCTGCAGCAATCCTAAAAACCATCAGGATGAGAACTCACATTTCGTTTTGCTGAAAGGAGACGAAGCTCTGCCAGAACTTAAAAGCCTCGCTATTTGTGTGAATGCAAATGGAATGATATTAACGTGTCATTTGCAAGGTGTGCATAAAACGAATACACTACAGGGACATCGTGCCTGTCTCTTCACAACTTTCATCTCAGGGACTGGTAAACATGTTTCAGTTAGTCCTATATGAATTTTCAAATATTATGGTTTATATCAAAAGTTCTCTTGCAATGTTATTATAAGCTGTGGTTGAATATGACCGCCTCTGTGGTCTACAGATCCAGAGGTCCCGGGTTCGATTCAAGGCGCTGCCAGATTTTCTGAATAGTTGTGGGTCCGAAACGGGGTCCACTCAGCCTCGTGAGGATAATTGAGGAGTTATTTCAAGGAAATAGCGGCTCCAGTCTAGAAAACCGAAATTAACGGGCGTGGGGATTTGTTGCGCTGACCATGCGACACCATCTATCCGCTAAAATCGGCACTAACTTCGCCGACAAGCGGCGGTTGTTCTGTCGGTATAGTTTGATTGCGGACTAAAGCCACGGAGTTTTGTTTTTTAGTTTTAGTGGTTGAATGTAGCCTATATATTAAACAAAGTTCATATCAAATCTAAGTGTTTTCTAAAAGGAACAATTTATGCAAAAAATGTACATGACATGACACATACAAATTGGCCCGAAAGTCAGTTAAACTGAAACATCCTCTAACATCAAGGGGAATGCTCAGATATAAACCTGCCACTCAATTTGTAGGACGGTATCAGAGCGTGGCCAGTAGCGCATTGAACATGGAAGGTCACATTTCATACATTTTCTTTTGTAAATTCAGTAAGTAATAAGAAAATTTCTAAAATGTTTTAACCTATATTTTTCTAAGCAGTTAACCGACCGCACTATGGCCCTGGGGTTCACTCAGCCTCTAACAGAAATGAGTACCAGGAATTAAATAAATAATTTTCCTGGGGAGTAAAGCGCGGCCGGCGCGTAAGGCTGACAATCTTACTGCCATCTTTGAGCCGATTGTCTAGATAGTGTGGGACCCTCAACGTCTCACAACCCTATGGGCCTTCACGGCCTGGTACAGGGATAGCTTTACTTTTACGTTTAAATGTCGAACGAAAATCAAGGAAACGTAATTTATAGCTGTAAATAGTGAGAATACCTCTGCTATAATAAACTCTTCTTAAATTGGTCTGTCTGGATTCTTCTGTATTCTTTGTGTTACAGAAAATACAACACTTATTGTATGCGAGCGTACTCATGATAGAATTGTAACGTTACTGGAAGAGAACAAACAGTAATAGATACTGACAGTTTTAAAAGATCTTCGTCGAAAATCTGTTAAAAATTGAGTCAATACAAATATTATATTCATTCAAGAATTACTAATAACATTAGTTCATAAGAATGGTAAAGGATATCAATCAAAACTTAAAAGTACGAAATTATCAGTCTCATCAAATGATAGCGTTAACCTAGGTGTAGTACAGACGGACGAACAGAATGTGAATGGGCTGACTGATTTATTCAAGGATTGGTTAGTTTAAGAATAAATCTTGAACTTCATTTTGTATAAACTGTCTAATGTGATATGGTGAGTGTGTTGAATTGCACAGAATATGGGAGGGGAAGAAAAAGAGAGGCCGTGGCCTGCCTTACGAAATCATATTATTTTCCTGGACTTCCTGAAGAAACCCACGAAACACATCAATCAGGATAACAGGTCTACTTACTAACATTCGTACCAGGTATATCTCGAAGTAGTTAGTTAGTTATTGGAGAGGGTGGGTTTCCCCATGCACTGAGACCTGTATTGGTCCATTGTGCTTCCCTCTATGATTTCTACCAGTCTTTATATCCTACCGGTACTGGTGCCTACCATCAGCCCCGCCCAGCCAGCGAGACCGGCTCTACTAGCTGAGAGGTATCTATAATGCTTCCCCCATCTACCAGAGGTATTAGAGACTGCTGTTGGGCGGGAAACGTCCGTTAATTTGGCTCAGTGACCTCCTTTGGAGATATGAGGTTCTTTTACGTGCCGTAAAGCTACGACACGGGACCCACGGCTTAAAGTCCCTCCCGGAGGACTTGTTCCCTTAATTTTTCCGCCCTTAAAAATTCGACGACCTCCGCCGGGTATTTGAACCCGCGTACTACGAGTCATGAGGTGGGAACGTTACCTCTAGATTACGGAGGCCGCTTACATCTCGAAGTAAGTACCACTAATTAGCGACTACATATTGTTCAGTTTCTTCTTGTTAAAAGAAAGACGAATAATTTATTATTATTTATTATAATTTCATAATGCATGATATTGTAACCTGACGCCAGAAATTCGGAATAAGGGAGTCAGAATAGATGTTCACTGCTAAGCAACGACTCAGTAAACACATTCCCGCATGCAACAATCATGTAATTTCCGTTGTTATGCAATGGCGTTGTGAACAGGTCTGCCCAGCAAAAGAGAGGCTGTGTTTTATGCGTGCTTCTTGCAAAATGGTTATAAAAAAAGTTTCAGTCGAATGAAGTCGAGTCTTCTGAAATGGCAATAGAAGGTTCAGTTGTGGAGTGTTAACCAGTAGGCAACGGAAGCAGAAGAATCTCCAGTGCTAAGATGTGTTACCAGGAAACTTCTAGTGAAGACACAGGAGAGGAACAGCCATTGTGGAAAGCGGTCACCAAGTAAACCTAATGAAACTAGAGACTGATAAGACTCAGTGTGGAGTGATTTGTAGTTACTGCCGGTAACTGGTCAATAAATCTATTCACAAATCCAAACCCCGTCTATAGTCACTAACACATATGATAATATGTAGCAGCGAAGCTGGACTTTTTCAGGTAAATGCGAGTTGTGTTGTGCTTCATAATATATCACCTGTCATTTAATGGACTTTTGGTTTTATACACACTCTATGTAACGGACCTTCAGCAATATCCGACACCCCTCCCCCAAAATTAGTCCGTTAAATCTAATATATACCACATTTGAAGCCAGGGCTAGAAACTTGGCGCCACAAGTCACAGGACATGTTTCCACATCTATAAAACAAACAAAAAACTCAGTGGTTTAAGTCCGCAAGCGAACTATACCGACCGAGCGACCGCCGCTTGTCGGATAAGTTAGTGCCAACTTTAGCGAACAGAGGGTATTGCGTGGTCAGCGCAACTAATCCCCACGGCTGTTAATTTCGGTTTTCTAGACCGGAACTGTTATTTCTCTGAAACAGCTCCTCAGTTATCCTCACGAGGCTGAGACCCACTACTTCTAAGAAAACTGGTTGCGCCAGAAATCGAATCCAGAACCTCTGGATCTGTAGCGCGGAACTCTGACCACTAGACCAGAGAGGCGGTCACTCTATAAAACAATAGGTAAANAGTGGTATAAATATAGGAAGCTGATCTCAATGCAGTGACGCACCGGACTCGATCATACTGTGCCATTAACTGAATATACCACTCGTTATACAAACATCTGGTACATGCTAATGATGAACAGTGGGATACTAGAGCTTGGCGGTTGCTACACGAAGCCAGTTCCATCCACTTCCAAATCCTCAAAACCTGTCTCCCTGAAATACATCTGAACAGTATCCTACAATTTCCTTCTTGTTCTTTGGTATGTTTTTCCAGGAGATATATCCAGCAGATCCGGCCTAGAAAACCGAGATTAAGTGCTGTGGGAATCCGTTGCGATGACCACGTGACACACTTTATCCGCAAAGGTTGGCACTAACTTCGCCGACAAGCGGCGGTCACTCGGTTGGTATAGTTCAATTGTGGACTAAAGGCCACGGAAGAAAAAATTCATCAGAATCGTGCATGTATCTGTCATACGCCTGGTTCAATGCTGTACCCAATACGAACAAACTGAAGTTGCATGACGAAGAACATACAAATGCAAACTTTGGTGTGGCATTAAGCACATTCTCTTCGCTACGATAGGCAGCATCCTTTAATAAATGACAACATACAAATGCACACTTAATGGGGGCATTAAACAAGTGTATTTCGCTACAAACGGAGCCACTCTTGATACAAGAGAGAACATACTTAAGCAAATTTGCGGGGATGGGCATTAAATAAGTGCGTTTCGCTACGTCTACTAATTGAAAGAACGAAAACGCTATCACTGCTTGTGAGCTACTACAGATTATGTCGAAATTAGTTACAGAATTGTTACAACGCAGGTGAACTTGTTCCGTAGTAAAAACAAAACAAAGAAACAAACTCCGTGATTTTAGTCCGCAAGTGAACTATACCGACCGAGCGACCGCCGCTTGTTGGTCGCGTGGTCAGCGCAACGGATCCCCACGGCCGTTAATTTCGGTTTTCTAGACCGGATCAGCTATTTCCTTGAAATAGCTCCTCAATTATCCTCATGAGGCTGAGTGGAACCCGTTCCAGACCCACTACTTCTTAGAAAATCTGGTAGGGCCGAGAATCGAACCCAGACCTCTGGATCTGTTGCCAAGAACTCTGACGGCTAGACCACTGAGACGGTCACTTACTCCGTAATAACGTTTAAAAATTCGTTACGTTTATAACCAGAACACGAACACGTGTTTATTGTATTCCATCTGAAGCACAGTATTCTCTCGGCATGCCTGAATCGTTTTGTCTTTATGTTACAGCAATTCTTCCACTAGCATCTGATACAGGAAAACGGAGCTATGCACTCCCACTCTTTATTCAAAGCGTCTCTGTTATCAGAATGGAATCCGCGCTACCACCGTTCAAATCGCCTGGTTAGGATTCAGAATGTTTTATCTAACATCAGAATAACAGTTCACGTTTTGACTTACTGAGAAGTATGCTTCAGGGAACAAAGGAACACTCACATGTAGGCATGATTAACTTTAGAACAATGTGTTAATATAGGAACTAGAAGAAACAGATATCGCAAATCATGCAATTTTAACCCCATCTCTTAAACTTACGAGTATATGTTAATACCCATGTAAGAGTCTATGTCAGGTTATGATGTGAACATGTATATTTTCATTTGATTATGAACGAGAAGGGTTACTCAGCAGTGCTGTCCGCAGTTCTTTGTGTTTTCTTGCGGCCTGTTTACCCATGGCATTCCAGTAAACCATAAACTGTATCACATGAAAAAGCATAATACTTCAACAGAATAATAATGCACAGTCTTGAATTATACGTCTGTGAAACTGTTTATAGCCACTTACAGTAGTCGGGCGGTCTAAGGCATGAACTGTCTTCGCTCGGGCGCGGTGATCGTAGGTTCGAATTCCAATCAAGGCATGGGTACTTGGTGTGTGTATGAGTTTATTCCGTGTATGTGTTGTCCTGTGTTTAGGTAGTGGCCTTGCGACGGGCTGATCACTAGTCCAAGTAGTCCTACCGTCTGTGTAAAAAGATTAGGGAACTGAATAAGAGGCCATGGCCCTCAATGGGCTGGAAGAGCCATTGAAAAAACTGCTTATGGCATGCATGTTAAAGTTAATTAATGATTTTATATACAATAGGTTTATTATTCTTGTTATTATTTATGTTATTTCACCAAAATATGATTGCCGGTTTATGATCTATGTGAATATGTTTATTTATGAAACCCCATGTACGGTGTACATTAGGCTTTGTTATGGACATATGTATAGCTCAATATCGGGACTGACTTAGGCTTATAATAAAAGATTCCAATGACTAATTCTACAGCAATCGCTCCAGTATTTTAAGCTCTGTTACTAAGGCAAGGACGGAAAGATATTTGGTCTATTTTGAATTGTTTCATTTTTGGTCCGTTACACTATCAATCACAAAGTCAATAGAAAGTCCGTCTAGTGTAACAATTTGTAGGTCACTTCTTTATCACTTCTGCCTTACATGTTTCGATTTAATACAACCATCATCAGAGGCACATAGTACAATCATGAAAACACTGTCGTTGTTTAAGATGTACACAGTTATGTTTGCTGCGTGGACGCTGCTACAATATGTCGACGTGTAAAAGCACAACACTTGCTAGGATTGTTGAATGCACTATCAATTCTCACATTCCATCCGAAACTGCCCTCAAGTTAAAACGCCAATGTTAAAATATTTAAAAATTTAAAACATTTGATGTAAAATGTTAAGTTCCTGCTTGTTAATNTGGCCCTCAATGGGCTGGAAGAGCCATTGAAAAAACTGCTTATGGCATGCATGTTAAAGTTAATTAATGATTTTATATATAATAGGTTTATTATTCTTGTTATTATTTATGTTATTTCACCAAAATATGATTGCCGGTTTATGATCTATGTGAATATGTTTATTTATAAAACCCCATGTACGATGTACATTAGGCTTTGTTATGGACATATATATAGCTCAATATAGGAACTTACTTAGGCTTATAATGAAAGATTCCAGTGACTAATTCTACAACAATCGCTCCAGTATTTTAAGCTCTGTTACTAAGGCAAAGACGGACAGATATTTGGCCTGCACAAGTTTCTTTTCAAAGGACGCCTGAAAAAGTATTTTAATCCTTTAGAACCGATATATCACCTGTTTTAACGTACTAAAACTGTGCATTCTGCCCAAAGAATGCGCGAGCAATTGCATATTTCTTCTGATTCTCACAGTAAACCGCTATTTTTCCCTAAACAGCATGAACAGTTTGTTCTTTGTAGCGGAGATATAATGTGTTTCCTGTGAGGCACGAACTGAATTTTTATATGTTACGTATAAGGTTTAATAGTATTTACATCAACATTTAAACTGTAGCAAAGTCACTGAAATGAATGGCGAGAGATGGCAGGACATGTTTCTTTGACAACAGCGACACTAAATAAATTCATACCAGACGGACCAGTGATATTAAGCCGAGATATATCATGAATGGAATTAAACTGATTAACATGGAATGCTTTTTTTTTGTCGACATATACAATAATTAAAATATTTTCATTTAAGAAATTTGTATCACAATTTCAAATATTAAATCCTTGTGTTAGTTCTCTTCATGCTAAGTCTTTTCATATGACTGCCCTAACCACAGTGGAGCAGTTGTAGACGTCACGCAGGCCGTTAGTACAACACAATCTAGATTTCACATTTACCCCTCTTTCTTTCACATCCAAGTAACTTCCTTAAATTCTCACCCTAAACAAAGAAGAGGAGAATACTTGCAAACAAGAGACAGGAAGAAATAAGAGAACGAAGAAAATTACATAATGAGGAAATCCATGATTTGTATCCTTCGCCTCAGATGGTTAACATGACTTAGTCTAGGAGGATGAGATAAGCAGAACATGAAAGTTGCGTAAAAGCCTGAAGGGAGGAACCACTCAGGAAAAACAAGGGTAGAGAGGAGGACTATATTGAAATGGGTTTTAAAGAAATAATGCATGAGGAAGTGGATTGGATCTATCTGGCTTAGAATAAAGATCAGTGGCAGGATCTTCTGAAGACATTAAAGACCGATGAACATATATAATTTTCACCGTTAAAGCAACAATACTTTATTATTTATTTATCTATATAGCACGCACTACATTTTTCGACCTCAAATGGCTCATCTTCAGGTGCTGAAATTTTATCACATGCTATTACGGAACTGCAATACTAACATTCAAATAAAGCATTGTTGCGTTGACGGTAAAAATTATATATGTTCATTGTATATGCGCAAAAGGATTCAGTCTTTAAAAATAAAAAAAATAGCCTTAAAGAATCTTCAGGCCAAACAGAAGGCGAGCAATTTCTTGATAAGCTGAGAGAGTATCGGGTTTTGAAGGACACTGATACAAAGAATTAGATCTCATGGCACTGCAGCCTCAAGTGAGTCTATTGTACATACGCACATAGCGGGAACTTGTCAGTGTCCCACTTCGTGCACCACATGATGCTCTGGAACTCACCTACTCCTGCACAAGAAAAATCGGCGTCGAACCGCCCACCCCAGCTGACAAAGCCAACAGCACCGTAGAAAGCCCATTAATCCCACATTAGACCTAGAAGCTTCACAAACGAAAACACGTATCAGTTGGTGGAGTATCAGCTGGTCACACAAACGCTTCAATTGTGACTCATATTGGAAGAGCTTGGCTGGGTCAGTAACCTCGTTTACTGACGTTGCGATGTGTGATCTAAGTGTACTACTGTTATAAGCATTAACTCTGACTCAGGCAGTGAGACGAACAGCTGTCCCACATCTTGTCACTGCAATAAAATTCAATCTGCTTGTTTCCTGAATTAACACATTTTATATCTTCAGCGGAAATTCGTCACACAAGTCGGTCGTATTTTACTTTATGACGGATCCCTTTCACGGCATACTGGGTTTAGCAGATCTGCTTATTGGCAAGACAAACATATGTTCGTAATGGCCAGAATGATTGCTATATTTCGAATGGAAGAACTTAGAATTGCTCTTCCACAAAGAAACCTGACGGTCGAGGCTAAGTTAACTTATTAGGTGAACATTTATTTCTAATAACCGAATAAAATTTACAAAATATATACATAACTAGAAGTAACTGTAGTTCACGGTTTTCCTCAGTTATGTTTAAAATGATTAACTAACCAGCCCGACGGGACACATTCTTTCTTCAGAAGTTGGCAATTGCAATTCTGATCAATAAAAGACCCAATCTTTTTTGGCACCGGAAATTTCATTAATATATTCATGAAAGTCTACCACAGGACCCTATTCTGAAAAAAATTATTTTCTCCTTGTCGCTACAGCCCCAATTTAGGCCTTGGGCTACCTCCATGAAACTCCCCGTTTCACTTCGGTTTACTAGATCTTAAGACATTCGGTAGGACTCCTTGGGCGGGTGATCAGCTCGTCGCAAGGCACCTGTCCACAAACACAGAAAAACGCGGGCACACACACACACAAGCATTGAACATCCATGCCTTTAGTGGGATTCGAACCCATGATCCCGGTTTCCGAACGAGCGAAGACAGTGCATGCCTTAGACCCCTTGGATACCGTGACCGGCCTAAATGAATTTAGCCCACAAGCAATATTACTTAGTTTCATCAGCATCCTCTATGTTTAGATCTACTAAGATGTTTCTTTCCTTTAGGTTTTAGGTTAAAATTTCGAATACATTCCTCTTCTTTGCCTTTAGTGATACATGTCGAACCTGTCGCAACAATATCAGACGAGGAGTAAAAAGTAAGAAGTTCCTCTTGTTACAATCTATCTATTCTCCTCAGCAATTTGTTCTCAAACAAAATATTAAAGAAGGGCTGTGCAATTGGACTTAGGGAAGAGGGAAATATCTATTGAAACTATAAAGAATAGAAGGTACATACAAGAGGGAGATGAGAGAAGAATCAGCTCAGAAATTCTTACTATTGTAATTCTAAAACATTCTTTTTGCCCCCTTTCGGTAATCCAAAAGTTGAATTAAAAAAATAAGTCATATTATTTTGTTCAGACTGTATGATAGTATGCTCTAATGTGAGAGAAGAGGGAGTTGCAGACAGCTAACTCGAATATAAGACGAATTCTTCAGATACTGCTTATTTTCTGGTGCTTGAAAACAAATGTTAGGACGATTATTAAGAGGAGTTCTAACTGCAGATTTTAATGATATCTGTGAAAATAACGCTCAGACGCTGGGATCGTGGGTTCGAATCTCATTCAAGGCATAGATTTTGGTGTGTTTGTGTTGTCCTGTGTTTAGGTACAGGCTATGCTATTGGCTGATCACTCGTCTAAGGAGTTCTATCGTCTGTAAAAATGATTACGGAACTAAATAAGAGGCCAGAGCCCTGAATGGGTTTGAAGAGGCATTAAAATTGAAATTTGAAACACTTTATTTTTTTCATGACTATCGTTCGTTTGTAATCGAAGCTTGGACTTCAGCGAGGGTAGCAGAAATCTGATTCCTGCGAAGAACACTGTCCATTAGTTGTTAACGTGCATTAATAAGGAAAAAGGGCCGCGCCATAGCTCAAGCGGTTAGTCGCTGACTTCCCACCGCGGCGGCCCGGGTTCGATCCCGGGTCTGGTCAAGTGGGATTTGTGGTGGACAAAGTGGCGCTGGGGCAGGTATTCTCCGAGTACTTCGGATTCCCCTGCCAATCTTCATTCCACCAATTGCTCCACAATCACACTCAGCTATCATCTGGGGCTGGTACAATAGGCCAGAAGTGGCCGCAGTACAAGGGTATTAGTCCCACCCCATTAGCAATGAAAAAAATAAGGAAAAACTCGATATTAGTTAGGAACATTTCTCCTCCATCTTCAGGCTCGACAAACAAGCCAAGCAAGAAACTAGCAAGAAGCAGGATGCATAACATAGATGCGATAAATTTCTCCGAAATGTCGGAAATTCTTCGAACTGCATTGCGTTACGACCCATAAGACTGTAGTTCTCACAATCACCGTTGTAAAACCTCAAATACAGCCGATCTCTGTTGGTTTGGCCACCCCTTAGGTGTCTCCTTCCTTCAGTATACAGGACCCATTACCGCATTTCAAGGATATTTTTATCTGTAAACATTTACACAGTTATCTGATAACATTTGTTTGGCGAGATGTCTTTTATTCCCATTAGGAGCAATTTCATTTTGCTAGATTCTAATTTTATTTGTATCTTCGATATTCAAGTAATTATGATACTGAAGAAAGCAGTCTTCTGGGATTTGGCACCGTGTATATGTGGTGTTAACCGACGTTTCGGAGGAACGTATCGC